>NW_019384601.1:141938-145756 GCF_000671375.1 Centruroides sculpturatus | reverse complement strand
TATATATATATATATATAATAACAATATAATAACAATATATATATATATATGTAAAGTATTTTAATAATTATAATACACAACACTTAGTTATGTTTTCGAAATCATTTGTTTGATAATCTACTCATCAATTGTTAATTATTCTCCTTTCTGATAAACTCATCAAGAACTTGAATTTAATTAACATAATTAAATAAAATTAATAGAAGATAGTAAATATTCTGAAAGAGATTTCATTAAAAAAAAGTGAGACAAGTGAAAAAAAACCATGTCTATTGATGGAATTTACTATAACTGAAATTTAACATAATCATTGTTAATAAATTATGTGGTGTAAATATAATAAATGTTAGAAAATATAAATTTCAAGTCTATTTATTATATATAAAATCAGCATAATATCAGGGGAATTGAAGGCACTGTACCCTTGACCTGATTATAAAGTTTATAGCAGTCACTTCCCTTCAAAAGAAGCTTTTAAACTTATTTAATTTTTAAATGTAAGAGGTTTTAAATTATTTCTCTGTTTAACAATTTAAGTGCAACTACGTTATAAAATTTATACATACCGGTAATTATGTAAGGTGGAGACCCCATTATAGATCACCAAGTTTAGGCTATTATTTTGACTATAATATTAGATTTGCGGGCCATAATGAGATACCTTATTCAATTGAACAAATTCTAAGAAAAATATAAAGATATCTGTTTTGTCTCTTAGCAGCAATCTCCGAATTTTTAAACAACGCCCGCAGCAGAAAAAAAGACGTTTAGATATGAAAAAGTTTTGTGGAAATGAAGTATATATTTGTGTGTGAAGTGAACAGAGAACAATGTGTGGCTATGCAAATATGTGTGTAAACCGTGACTATAATATTCACGTAGATATGCAAATTTTAGAATTTTAATAAACACGTCAGTTGCGAGGATTCATCTATGACGAGGATTTTATAAATAATCTATGAAATTTTGTTCTTTTGTGGTTACGTAATTGTTATCCGTTCTACGTAAAAAATGTGTTTTAAATTATTATAATAATAATCGATTATATAAATCAATGTTTCTCAATCTATCTGAAGCTGAGTAACGTCATTCATATACATTTTTTACGCGATTAGCATCAATATATTCGAAAATCGATAAGCAATTACACGTTAACTATTCTCACAAAACAATAAAGTAATAAAATAGTAAGCATGGAATTCTCTACGAATAAAGTAAATAATTTGTAATAAAAACATAAAACATTTATTTTTTTCCTCGTAGAACACTTGGGGCAAGTTTGCGGAACTCCTGTGTTCCGCGAAACACTGATGTAGATAATGATTACGATATCATTTTAAGTCTTACTTGCTCCTTTTTTTATTTTATAAAGTAATATTTGTTAGGTCTGCCTGACAAATTTCAACAATGAAACGGAATAACAAGAGTAATTATTTAATAGGATAATTCGTTTATAAAATTATAAAGCGATAGGTCTATTACAACAATTACTCTGACAGTGATGTACTTATAGTGAGAAATTAGTTGCCGGATTAGTGCTCGAAACACGTAAAATGACTGATAATATCTGACGTAATTATCTAGGATAGGTAGAGAAAATTATTTTCTGTATTCTATAAACATTAGTCCTGTTTCATATTCTCCTATAACGTATAGATTAAATGCTTTAGTTTTCCAAATCGTTGAACAGAACAGTCTTTACACCCACGAGGAGACTTTATGTTGCGTTTACACAATAAATTACACTTAGATTAAATCTCTCAGTGAAATTAATTAGATCTGCGTCAGTATAAACGTGATTGTAATTGTAATGAAAATTTAAACAATGTAGTTGATCATCTTTCAACAATTTTGTTAATTGATTTTCGTATTTAATCGACATTACAATTTTTATTGCGGAAAAATATAGTAGCTGTTTTGTCCTTTTTAATTTGATTTCGTTAAGATAACAGAAATAGGAACATTCGTATACACTAGATGATATTTTAATAATGAAGAAAAATAACTATAATCAACTATTTAAATAATTTAATTAATCATAAGCTGTGAAAGTATGTAAACGTTGGGGCAATGGCTAGTGAAACGGCTTTAATTTATACAGATAAACAAGCCAATGACATGGCCAGTTTTATTTGAAACGGGCTATGCCCTTGGCTTGCTTATCCAACTGTATTAATGCTGCTTTACCAGGCAACGTGCTCGTTGTATTAGAAAATGGCATCTTTATTATGAATATTTTTTTGAATTAAAAGATAAATATTGTAACCAATAAATAACATAAAGGTTAAATATTACAAAATATTGAACATTTATTCGATATTTTTGTTGCCAGTGCAATGAAATCAATCTTCTTATTTACAATGAATCATTATACTGTATTTCATTTACAATTTCGTACATACAAAATTATACTTTGAATGATGTATTATATGTTTTTATTTTGTCAATGGATAAATACTTATGTAGTTCAGTTGTTATATAAAGTTTTCTTTCTTTTTTGAAGTGTTTGATGAAAGATACAATTGATATAAGATAGCATTTAACATTCTTTTTCCAGTTTTATAAAACTTATAGCATTTGAAACAAATCTTTGTATATTGCAATGAGATGTAGTTCTATGAAGAAAAATGTCATAAATTATTAAAAATGTTAGGAGAAATAGAGTGAAATGTATTACACAAATAAATATATAGGCTATATTCTTACATCGTATAATATATTTTAAACAAATATACACAGATTATTGCTAGTGATGTAATGAATATTCGGTTACTATTCGGCCGAATACCGAATACCTAAAAGCAGGAGTAAGAAATAACAAAAACACAGTAAATTAATCATTTTGGTATTTAGATTTAATGTTATCGGGTTAGTGTTGTTTGTTTATATTTGTTTATAACTTATAACATGCACAAAATAAAAAAGAAAATAATATTAGTCACACGTATTCACAATTTATAATTACAAGGATCAGCACAAGTACACACCTATTTGTTCGAGAATCGTCACACATGTGAGGGTCTGACTCTGCCTATCCTTCTTTTTAAGCGCTCGTCTTTGCTCTTCCCTTTCTCTTTCCTCTATCGCTCTAATCCACGTATGCCTATGCATACATCATTATACGTGCTCACGATACTTTCGATTTGTCACTTTTCCGTCGTAGATTTCCCATTTTACAATTACGTGATTCATAGCCTGGTGATAAAGGAGAAAAGAGACAGATAGGACGTCAAATTAAGTCACAGTTATGATTTCGCAGATTCGAGACAGCTTGGTAGCCCGAACGGTCCCAGGTTTTCGCCCGTGCACGCTAAGTGACTTTCATTACAAGCATTTAGCTTTCCGAAGTTTATGACAACAATTGTTTGGCATTGACGGTCGCGAATTTCGCGCCAATAAGCTGCCTCGACTTGTTCGATTATGTTATCAACTGAATTTCATATTTATTTTCACATTTTCGCGGTCCTTCTCTGTTCTTTTTCCGTTATTAACTCGTAAAGGACCGTAAAAATGTGAAAATAAATATGAAATTCAGTTGATAACATAATCGAACAAGTCGAGGCAGCTTATTGTTATCCACATTTGATATCCATTTATCACATACTGCCATGACGCTCTTGTCTGTCCGCTAGAACTGTCAAGAATTAACGCGATTGGCGAAACGTAGTGATAGCGGGCCAATAGAGAGCAGGGTCCTTGCCATAATGCGGTTTGCGCGCCAATTTTCGTACATGCGTTAATCGAGCCGAATAGTTTGGCCGAATATTCGGCTATTCGGCCACGCTCCTGGCCGAATATACTATTCGTTGCAACACTA
>NW_019384601.1:128154-140757 GCF_000671375.1 Centruroides sculpturatus | reverse complement strand
ACGTGAACGTTGGACGTTCAGCGCCGCCGTCCTGTAAGCCTAGAAGTTTGACAATGGCGTTTGGAACGTCGAGCATGATTCCACTGACGTTTCAAACGCCATTGTCAAACTTCTAGGCTTACAGGAAGGCGGCTCTGAACGTTCAACGTTCACGTTTTTGCGATGAAAACGTCGGCCGCAACCTATTAAATAACTATAATATAAACTTTTATCATTTTCTCATTTATTATTCTAAATTTCTTTTCCTGTTACTAAACAGGAAAATAATATGAAACGAATAATGCAAAATTTTTATAATTATATGAAAATCGACCGGTAATACCTTTAAAGAAAATAGAGAATGAGAAGAGGGTAGCTCGTTGCATGATGTCAGTTTTAGCAGAAGAATAAACTCAGTTCTAGTTTAAAATTTATACAATTTAGTCCCGTTCAATGGAATCTATAGTCCTGTTCATATAGAATGCGTACACTGTAACATCAGTTTTGGAGTAAATAAGTAAAAAAATGAAGTTAATTTGACATAAAAGTGTACACTTTCTGAACGAAACGAACAAACCTTATGATTTAAAATATTTTACACGTAGAATCACGATTTCGTAGTATTAAATATATATATATAAAATAAAAAAATAGCATCATTTTAAACACATTTCAATCATTATTATCATTGAAATTACGCATTTAAAATTATTTGTGAACAGTTGACAGTTGAAGAAGAAATTTTAAATGAAAGTCTCGAAATTGGATGAATTTTAGACAGTAAAGAAATTAAATGAGTTGATAAATAAAGGAAATAAATTTCGTAAATTAAGGTTTAATTTAATATTTTAATTTTTCTTTTCAATGTCATCATTAATTAAATTACATGTTACTAACGAATTGAAGAATATTAAACACTCGTGGAATTTTATAATTTTTTTAAAAAGAAATATGAAACTTTCTTTTAAGACAATAACAAATATATTCCTAATTTAGTTATCGATCGATGCTAAAACAAACAATGCTTCGGACTCAAGTTTTACGTGTTATATAACCGTTACGTAACTTTCACACGAATAAACATTATATTCTACGTATTATTGTTACGCTCTAATTCAAGAATTATTTATATTAAATTTTATATATCTTAAATGTTTAAAATTGTAATTTTTTTAATATTCAAAATTTTTAAAATATCGCTATTAAATGCTCTACAGATACGAAAACAACAATTTTTATTAAGAAAAATAACATAAAAGTTCAATTAATAACAATTAAATAGTTGAAGATTTAATAGTAATGTTTGTCATAAGAAAAATATTACTGAAATAACTTATTAAATTGTTTAAATTAACTAATTTTTGATAAATTTTTTGGAAATTTTTATTAAATTTTTTTTTGTAATTTTATAAGTTATAGTGTACTGAAAAATTTAATATAAAGGTTGCAGCAGATATTTTAAATTCAGAAGTAATGAATAAAGTAGCACACTCATGCTAATACAGCAATATTTGTACACATACTTGAAATTTTGCCAAAAAGTTTCGATGCTGATTATTAGGATGTAAAAAAAAAAAAAAATGGGAAAATGTTTTGGGTGTATGAACATCAGAATAGTCACGATAAAAATGCGTGACGTAAAAAAAATAAACTCCGGGAAGGTTATTGTAGCCAATTTGAAAACACGTATCTTTCCGTCAACTTTTTTTCTCTGTATTGGCGATTTCAAAATTCCATACCACTACAATATTTTATTTATCCGTTTAAATTATTGATTACATTACAATTATCTGCTTGTAACTTAGTATGATTGTTTATAATACATTAAGAATCTCATTCATTTACTGCTAGACAAAAATTCCTTTGTGTTTGCATTTATTTATTTATTTATTAATGATTAAGCGTAGAAAAGACTAATGAATATTCTGGTTTAAATATTATATTAGAAAGACATTCATACAAATATAATATAATATTTATAAATTTAAAAGTAACTGCAATTTAATAAACTTTTACTTATCAGTTTTATTACTATTATTTATTTGGTTGATATGGTTAAATCTTCGTAGTCTAATAATATATTATATACGAATGCAGAGAACTAAAAAAATTGGAAAATGAGATTTTTTTACACATGAAAAAGTGGAACAGGTTCTTGTTTAGAGTTAATGTACCAGAGACGACTCGTTCGTTGAACTGGATTCAAGAAATGACGACAAATAATAGCATGCCTTCTTTTTCTAGCTTGCCTTGTATTTTCAGATTAAAGGTTTATTCACTGCTATGTAATTCTTTTGGATATTTCACTTAATCGATTTCGCGTATTAATTTTATACGATTCGTTATTAGACATTTATTGTGTTGTAATTGAGAGAACTGATAATTGTCTTCCATTGCATTTTAGTTTCGGGACGAATTTAAAGTACATTGTAAATGATATTGCTTAATGTAAGTTATGTTAATGTTACATTTACACTAATAATATACTTTTACATTTTATTTTCAGACTTTTTATGGAAAAATTTTCCAAATATTCCGATGGCCTTCGAAAGACTAACACGTTGTTTTCTTCTTCTACTTTTCCTCGGCGGATTAATTCTCGTTGTAAATCTCTTTAATATGCAAACTATACCACTTCAAATGAGCAAAAATTTCTTTAAAGGAATTTTATATTCTGATGAAGACATAATTATTCAAATAAAAAAAAACCAAGCTATTTTGGATCCGGTATTGAAGACGACGACGACTCCTCAACCTAATATTACTTTTTCTATTAGCAACGTAAACAACGAAAGTAAAGAAACACGTGGAAAATATATTGTTCTATCCAATTATATACGTGCTATTAATCGTCCTTCCTATAGTTCTACTGTTACTCTATGCACTCAAGGTACATACGACTTTTTGATTCACGTAGCCATGCTGTGTTCTCGTTGGCAAGCTCCAGTTTCCGTAGCAGTATACGCACCCGGCGAAGACTTCGTTTCGGCTCATCTCACTATAGCCTATTTATGGCAGTGTGGCCCTCCTTGCATCGCCCAAAATGTCACATGGCATATGATTTACGATGCTGATTTCCCGCCAACAAATCAATCCGTGAAACCAATAAACTGTTCCGATTCGTTAAACCTAACCTCGAGCTTTAAAAATGATAAAAAGCTTTTATATCCCATCAACGTAGCTAGAAATGTAGCCAGACTAAAAGCAGAAACTCATTATGTCTTCCCTTCTGATATAGAATTATACCCGAGTATCGGGATAGTGCCTCGATTTTTGAATATGATTAAAACTTTGAACGAATCTGACTCGTTGCATGTATATGCCATTCCAGTTTTCGAAATAAAGAAAAATTCACAATTGCCAAATGTCAAATCGGAACTAGTACGAATGATGTCGAAAGGTGAAGCTGTGTTTTTTCATAAGTATATTTGTGACGCTTGCCAAAGATTCCCTAAAAGAGATTATTGGTTAAAGGACTTGCCACCGAATGATACGTTAGATGTATTTTTCGTAACGAAACGAAATTCGTCTCTGTCATCGTGGGAACCGATATACATCTGTACTAATCGTGAACCACTATATGACGAAAGATTATCTTGGGAAGGAAAGAAAGACAAAATGTCACAAGTAAGTAATTATCTTTCTAGGAGAGAATTGTTTATACTTAATGCTTTGTAGCTGAAAAAAAAACTGATTTTTTTCATAATTTTTTTTCAATTTAGCAGTACAACCTACCTAAAACACTGTAGATAATTCCATGCTATATGAATTCCATGTTGTACGAGTCTCTTAGATTTTAAAATTTAGATTATTTGTAAAATCTAAGTGACTCGTACTACATGGAATTCATATAACACGGAATTATCTACAGTGTTATAGGGGGTCTACTGTAATTTATTTTCAAAACTTTTCAGTTTTCTACGTCGCATTTAGTAATAGCATTGTATATCTGATCAAACTGAATTTTGATCGGATATACAATGAATTGGCAAAGAAATTTAAAAGATAAAATAATCGTAAATTGTCTTCAGAATATATAATAGTATAATATGCAATTAGTTTATAATATATGCGATTATGGCATAAATAGAAGTTCGGAGCGAGTAGACCAATTTCCATGAATGCCATAATCGCTAATTATAAACAAATTGTCATACGGTATTTTGTGGTTAGACTACACCTATAACACTATACTTATGGAAATCAAAATTATGTATAAACACAGTGTTTGTGTCAACCGTGCCATAAACACTATGTTTATACACGATTTTGAGTTCCATAAGTATAGTGTTAAAGGTGTAATCAATCACAATTTTTATTTATTTATAATTGTTAATATTGTCGTGCGTATTTTTTTAAATATATTTTCTTTATCTCAAAATATAAATGAGCATTTCCAAAATAATAATGATTGATTTTCGATAGAAGAAATTCTAATAATTTACATTTGTATAATGCATTCAATTTTCCTGTTTTCAGATGTACGAGTTGTGCCTGATGGGTTACGATGTGTTTATATTAAACAATGCCTTTTTGGTTCACGCACCCGGTATTAAAATGGGAGCTTCGGTCAGAACGGATCATAAACGAAGAATAAAATACGTAAAGGAAAACAATAAAATCCACGAAACTATATTGAATACTTTAAGAAAGAAATACGAAAATCGATATCATTGTTAACGTTTGCACTCAATTATTAATAACAATGGAAAATTAGGAATTTCAGTAATTTATTATCCAAAAACATCACGAAACTTCGACTAAGATGTCTTCTGTCCTCTTGTATATATTAACTTTTATATTAAAGACTCCATTTTTATGTTTTATCTGATACAATTGAGAAAAGTTTGGAAGAATTTACTCTACCGTCGTATTTATATATTTATTATATTTACTGTATAAAAGGATTGTTCGCGTAAAATTGTTCGAAATGAAACAAAACTAGTGTTTTTATTAGAGTATATTTTATTTTAAGATAAAGTTTTGTTAGAAATCGACTTAGCAATTGATTTATGATAATTATGTTTTAATTTATTAAGTTAAGAATCAGTTGTTAAGTTGATTTGATTTCGTGTTAAAATGTTTTATTGTACATAAAAAACATTTTAATGTTTATGAGAATAAATTAAAAATTGAGCATGAAAACATTTTAGTAATTTGTATTATCTAATTAATTTGCAACAATTTTTAGTGTTCTTTACATGCGCGACAGTGTTTTAGTGGTTTTTTTTTTTTTTGCACCTTATGAAAGGCTTATTTATTTACATTTAATGTTTTTTCTTCTGTTATCAGTGGCAAAATCTAAATGAAAGTTTATAGGTTACGAAATGTCTACTTCACTAAACAATTAAATCAATTGTTTTTGTATATTTTAAATTATTTTTCAGCTGCCTGTAAATGGATACTCTAGATGATGACTGTAAATAATTTTAATAAGCTATGACACAGAAAAATAGTTACGATTTTATCGTAGAAATAAATAATTTATTGCAGTTGTTCCAATCAACGCGCTTTGTTATACGATTAGCATCAGGTTTGCTTGCTACAGATCGGTATGATCACAGGGTGTTTAAACTTTACCTAAATATAACTAATTTTATGGAACTTGAAATAAATAAATACTAATCAAATATTTTTTAATTAAGTTCTTTATTTAAACAGCAGTAAAGTTTTCAAACCAGTGTATTTAACTTCTGTTGGAATTTACATTTAATCACCTTAAACATAAGACAGATAAAAAAAAATTGTATTTAAAAATTAAAAACATATTAAAACTTGTTATATTTATTTGAAATAATTAGTAATTAATTGTCGAAATGCATTAGTACTGTACATCAAAAGGTACATCAAACTACAGTACATCAAAAGGTACATCAAACTACAGTACATGAAGTTACAAAAGTAGTACATAAAAAGGTGCGATAACTTCTTTTACAGCTTCTTTTACAGCAGAAATGTGTTTTATTTAATTACTTTTAAAATATTATGAAATTTTCACACACGTATTTAAACGAAATTTTATTTATTTTTTAAAAATTGTGCATTTACGTTAGTGATTTTAAAAGTCGTACAGTTTACTTCAGCATTATTCCTGGCACTTCTTATGTTACATAACTTATAGCAGTTACAGTTTATGCGTGCCGAAGTTTTAGACTTCGAATATTTAAAGAAATTAAACGAATACTCTTTAATTAGAATAGAAGTAAAGAAGCTAATTGAAAAAGGACGACTGAAAAAAGGTGATAAACCGAAATCGTATGATATGTTACGTTCCAGATCATTTCTCCCGATGTGCCACTTTGGCAAACATGCAGTAGATTCACCGTTTAACGTTTATACAGTGATGTCCTATTTATTCCTTTTTTCGTTTTAACATTGGTAACAGTCCTAAAAATACGTTTTTCTTTACTGTATTAATTTCTACATTTTTTTCTGATTAGCGAGATTGAACAATAAGGATAGACTTTGTATAAAGGTATTTATTGTCAATGGCATAAGATCTTAAGAAAAAGTGGTTTTGGTCTTCGTTAATAGCAATTTAACATAGGAAAAGAATTGGTGGAGTTCAGCCTAGATTTGTTTTACAAATGATCTTCCTTTGCAGTAGTCTATATTTACAGATTGCACTGTAAATTATAATTTTATCTTGTAAATTAAATAAATAAAGATAAAGTTTATATACAATATTTAATCTAATGCACTGAATTTTATATGTAGAATCTATCTTTATATTGAAAAGCTGGTTTTGTTTGTAACAATAACATAAACTTTGTGTGATTTAAATAAATTTCATTATAAGACAGAAACAAAAAAAAAAAAAAAACTGTTTTTCACTATGACATGGTGATAATAATCATCGAAAACTAACACTTCAATCTCTATAAAAACTGATGTATGTCGTAATAATCTATTATATATTGTACCGGTACATACAGTATCTATTGCTGATCAGCTTTTCATTTTGCTCAATAAATTGCATTTACTTTAAAAAATATAATGAAGTTTCGTTACTTTCCTGGCTGTTACTTTAACAACCAGAAAGGAAAGAAAGTGTGGCAATCGACTAAATTTTGACCCTCTGAGTTTTTCCATTTTTCGACTTTTTAAGGTCTCCTGAGTACAGAATTAATGCAATTACATTTTAAAGATTATAAGGGATAAATTATACCCTTTTCCAGCTTTTCTTCTTTACTATATTAATTGTTTTATTTTACTTTTTACATAACGAATATAGTAATAAACATTACTCAAAGAAAGTAAAAATGTAATCTCTGTGTACCAAGACATATTTTGTATTAGACGGCGCTATGTACTGTTGAAGAACTTTACATTTTTTTGGTCATAGGTCACGATCTTGTTTGGTCTGTTACGTCTGTGTGTGGCATGTTATCTCCCCTCATTCAGCTTTTCTTCGTGTTACATCTAACTGTGAATTTCTGTGCCGTTAGATTCATTTATTTGCTTCACTTCCTACAATTATCATATGAGTTTAAGTAATAATTGATTAACATTTAACTTTAATTTTTTATTTACTCTTTGTATAGAGTCTATTATTTCTGTATATGAATACATTGAAACTAAACTAGAACATAAAGTAAGACACTTTTGACATACATGATTACTTTATTGGTTATGTTACGAAGTTATATAAGTAAAATAGATATATTTTTTAATAGTTATAACTTTTAAATATTACGAAGTTCAACATATTTAATTACTGTATAAGAATCCGTGACTTGCTTGTAAAATTATATACTGTACAGTTTTTATTTTATAAAGTTTTAGTATCTACTTACAAATAGAATTTGATTTGTTCATTGAACCAGTGTTTTTAATTCGATTTTTAATGCAGTTTTATACATTCGTTTTCTGCTTCAACTGATTTTATGCACTAATTACACCTATTTACATTGGTTCAAATTATCTTATTTAACTGAAAATAACTACTTTTTCCACTTTTATTAATGAAAATGCGTTGTAATTAGCTTGAGAAAAACTTTAAACGTAGATATCATTTATTATATTATATATTTTCTGATGAGAAAATTTTTTATAATTTTTAAAAGATGCTTATTATTTATTGTTAATAAAAATATAAAAATATTCCACTTAATTTATTCGGAAAAAAATTTAAAATTTACAAATGTATGTCATAATTCAGATTTAATTTTGGAAAATGAAGCCAAGGATTTAAAATATTATATAGTATAAATTTAAACATAAAACTAAGATTTTATTAGTGATTTTTTAATGTTATTTTCCAATTTTTAAGTCATCTTTCTTGATTCTCAAAACGTTATTCAGTAATGTTAATGCAATTAAAATAACATAAACGTCATGACCGAAGCGTTAAAGCTGTATTCAGACAAGCATAAATAATGTAATGTGTGACGTAACGTGGCTTTGTTATATCCCAGAAATCCATTTCAGGGACAACAACGCCGTTACGTTAGAATCGATCGATTTTGACTTAAGGAATCTTACGTTCAGCCAATCAAAATTGCGCTATCATTCGGGGAAAAAATGGCGGAATGTCTGTTGAAAGAGGAAAATTAATTATATGTTGAAGTAGAAAAATATCCCGTTTTAGAGAAAAAGTTCATTAAATTGTTGCTACTTGATTGGCTAACCGTATAAGTTCATGTGCCCATATAAACAATTGCACGTAATGTAACGAAAGGGAAAGACGTACCAGGACGTAATAAATGTAAGAAGTACCTATCAAAAGCAGCTTATTAAGGTGCCAGCTTACTACTATGGGAAACCGAGATCGAATATTGAACGAGTAATTCACGGAAATTTTCCAAAGGCAGTCATTCCCGAATAAATCAGTCTCCTTCCCTCACCACCACGCCACCACGATAGGTGCAACAGGGCAAAAAGAGTTTCTGAGAATAATCAAACAATTTATGAATTTCCGTTCGATTCTCTTTGTATGTCTTATGCTAGATCATCTTGTCTATATTTTCTTTTAATATTTTACTCATCCCAATGTAAAAGCAGCAAGTAAATGTTTTCTGTAAGCATGAAAGAAATTTTATCGAAATTAATGTATACGGGAATATCTTCTAGTACCGGACGGCGGATAGTATCGATAGACAAGCGTTGTTTCTAAAATTTGCTGCAAGTAGCAGAACCTGTGAAGACACCAGAATGTTGGGTAAATAAAGTTTAGATTCCGCCATATTTAGTCAATCAACAGTGTTGTTGACACGTGGCAGAAAGTTTGATTTTTTTTAAATAGTGTTTTGAGTAAACAAAGATAACTTCTGGTTGTCATAGCTTGCCTGAAAAATGAGAATAAGTTGTTTTTTTGTTTATTGTTGAAAACAACATTTATTGTTTTTTTAACTTGTTGGCCGGAAATCTTAAGATTACTAATACGTATGTGGTAACCGATGTTTTGTTCCATGATGTTTCGGGTTGTATCGAACAGATATGTTGCGGTTTATATGAGACAGAGGTGTTACGGCTTGTATCGGAAACAGTTTAAGGTTGATAATAACTATATTCTCACGGAATGTTTTTGTTTTACGAGACAATATGGGTAAACTACGGCAGAATAAAGGAAATAAAGAAGAAAAAGAAAGAATCTATGAAGCTAGAAGAAAACTGCTGAGGGAAAATCGTCTGCGTAAAGAGAAACAAAGAAAACAGTAAATAGGCCTAAATCAGTTCAAGAAAAGAGAGAAGACCAAGAGACTCACTGCATCATCTGTGGTGAAACTTTTGAAGAAGACTGGATTTAGTGTGGGATTTATGAAGGTTGGGCTCACGAAAATTGCGCTGATCTTGAAAGAAACAAATATTTTTATGAATGTGATGTTTGCATTACTAAAAAAAATAAACACAAAATGCATTTGTCATTAAAACGAATTTTTTAAATTTTTAGACAATTTTTTAATTTTTCTCATTTATACCACTTTCTTATCATGTAATAACTTAGTTTTACGATCAGTAATTTGTACTTTCTGAAAAATAACTCTGCCGAATAATGAAAAGTTGTTTGTGAAACCAAAAGTAATTCTTTTCTTGCAGATTTTTCTCATGTCCGATACAACCCTCCACAATTGAACTTGGTAAAAATATAATGTCTGTAAAAAGTGTTTAAAAAATGATTAATATTTTTATCTTAGAAAAATGAGTTTTAACAGGTATTTTTATAAGACAATGAAGTTTTGTATGGAATGTAATCTGGACCAATTGAGCTGTAAAATTTTTTTACAATATAGGAAAAGCTTAGGTGCCAGATACTATGTATTCCCCTATGTATATTCTCCTGTTCAAGAAATAATGCTGTGATTCTAAAGCGTATTGTTAAAAGAACAAATTGTGCGTGAACTGTTTATGAAATTTGAATTCAAATTCAATTATTCTCCATAAATGGACGAGATGACTGATAAAACTGATATAGAACAATTGCAAGTTTAGTCTAAATGTTGTTGGGCGATTTCAAAGTTCGGTTTATTTTTCACTTTGCCACGTATTTGAGCTTAGTCGAGCATTAATTTTAAATAGCTCTTCAAAATGAAAAAAAAAAGCTATGAAGGAACTCAGTATCCGTAATAAATGTTAGAGATGGATTGACGGATGGCTGAGGCGGCTACCCTTCTAGGAGGGATTAGAAATTCAATCCAGTCGATCAAGTCTAGAAAATTTTCATGAGTGGTCTGTCTCAAATATTTCGGGCAAATGACCAGTTTTTAAATTGTTTTGGTCTTCAATTTCCAAACATATCTTTGATGTCCATTCGCAAATAACATTACACAGCGCGCCCATTTGAGTCTGACCGAATCCATCATGGGCAGTTTAAAGAGGACGTATTTACAGGCAATGTAATAAGTTTAAATCTTAGATGGACTGACTAAAGGATAGTTCTGACGATTGCCAGAAGGGGCGGTGCCAAAATGGACTGGTACTTTAGAAATTGTATATATAAAAGCGTTGTTTGTTGAAATTTCCAAGTATTAGTTATATTCAAATGTAATTGATTATAGAAATGTTTTTCAGTTAATATTATTTTACCACCCCCTTTACCCAATTTTTTAGAATATTAATATCATACACTAGTTAGTAAAGTGGGCTAGTGATCTTGATGTCAGACTTAAAAGCGTGTCCCAGTTTGCCTCTATTTAATTAAAGTATCTGTATTTTTTTACTTGTTTCAATTGCACACTAGATGTTAAAGGTTAGCAGGTAAACAATACTGAATGAATTACATAAGTTGTTAATTGAGCATTCAAGTTTTATTTATAGTGATTGTTTCGACCTTTTTTTATTAAATCGGAGTTAAAAAAATCTAGAATTTCTGCTTCTTTCAGTCTTTATTCAACTTCTGTCTAGAATTTCCACTTCTTTATTTACTCTGCTTTAATATTATCAATTGTCCATTCGTGGCCTTTGTAAAACTCTTTACGTCCTGTGGGCACTAAGAAGGCCTCTTTCTAACAAGCCTATTATGGGTTCGGCCATTATGGAATTAGGATTACTCGCTTCCTATAAATTATCCATATTACATCCTCTAATCTAGGAAATAATTTTCAAATTTCGAATATTTTTCTCTGAAAGCTAAAATTGCCGTGTGCCCTTCCAACACAAAGAAATAATTAGTTTTGTAGTGATCAATTGCATTAAGCTCTAAGTAAACACTGAAAGTTTTACATTAAAACATTTTAATAAAACTTAATTTTACATTAATTTATATAATTATATAAATACTGTAAATAATATGCAGTATTCTTATTTTCTANAGAACTTTTTTATTATTCAGAATAATTTTAAGTTTGATTTTTCAAGCCTTCGTTATTACAAATTGGTGAATTATATCATTAAAATTAATCATTTTGGTAAAAAATTCCCCTCAATCGATAACGAACTTAGTCTATAGTTAATCGTTCTTGCCTCATGGAAGATCTGAGGTAATTTTTTATTAACTTCAGTTTGCTAAAAGATCGCCTGATATAAGTACACGTGATGATATAATTTTTCATACTCGTACGTCACAATTTTCTATGAATTTATTAGTTCGCCCATGTAACAATTTTGGAATTTTGGTGCTCCTCTTCCCTGCCTTTTCTCAACCGTGGTATTAAGTATTCTCAGTATTTAATTACTTTCTCACAATTAGTTAGTTGTATGTCCTTTCGGAATTAGTATAAAGTTGCTATTGGGAACAAATCACACAGGAACACTTCTTTAATGAAAAAAGTAGGTTTATTTTCTATAATTTAGAACGGAAATAGATATATTAATTAAGTCAGAAATGCAATTATAGAAAATAATAACCTACTTTTTCCATCAAAGAAGTTTTCCTGTGATTTCTCAATAACAACTTTATGCTAATTTCAAAAGGACATATAAATATTCTCACTTTGCGTATAAAATTCAGATAAATTTATCAATATTGACTAATTGAACTACGTTTTATACAACTGTATCTGTCTAATTTGCTAGATAATTCTGAAACATTGTTCAGAGCCGCCTTCCTGTAAGCCTAGAAGTTTGACAATGGCGTTTGGAACGTCGAGCATGATTCCACTGACGTTTCAAACGCCATTGTCAAACTTCTAGGCTTACAGGAAGGCGGCGCTGAACGTCC
Source organism: Centruroides sculpturatus (assembly GCF_000671375.1). Lineage (NCBI taxonomy): Eukaryota > Metazoa > Arthropoda > Arachnida > Scorpiones > Buthidae > Centruroides > Centruroides sculpturatus. The sequence continues at coordinate 128,180 of NW_019384601.1, read as the reverse complement.
GACGTACACGTTTTCGCGTTGAAAAC
>NW_019384601.1:101382-123086 GCF_000671375.1 Centruroides sculpturatus | reverse complement strand
TTTATTTATTTATTTATTTCATATTTGCAGACTAAAAATTTACAGGTCACAAGGTGTCAATTAACTACTATGGCCCGCGGAAAAAACGTAAAATTTATTCTGGCCCATGTTATAAAAAAGGTTGCCCACCCTTGTTCTAACTTATCATTTTAAATATAGTAATTAAGATATAATTTTATTCTTGTCTTTATGTGTATAATTGAATTTACATCTTTTAAATATTTTTAGAAAATGTGTTACTTTTTCATATTTTTTATTATAAATTTTTCATCAAAATTAGCATAAACTCGATCTTGTAAAGATTTGTGTCTTTCGTATTGATTTTGAAACATCGACATTTTTAAAGATTTCTGTGTGTTTTGGAATTTTCCTGACGAATGTGAACTTTCAGTGAAAGTATTTCGTCCACTTAATACGTACATTTGTTCAGTTGTAGCATCGCTTTTTACGAAACATTGTGAAATTTGTAGACGTTCTTTATCGTCGATGATTTCTTCAAATGAAGAACATTCATAAGATTTCTACTTCGTGCTTAAAATATTTGCCATGATTTCTTTTGTTTCTGCTATAATATCAAAAAATCGGTCAATCTTTTTGTCCCAGATATCCCTGTTCAAATTACTGTGAGTGATGTTTCTTTCCATCTTCATTTCCGAATTTATCCACGTATTCAAATTATTAATTTCTTTACTTGTTATTAAAACTCGTTTCTTATTTTTATTTAATGACCCAATAATATCTTTTATCATAACTTTCCATTCTGAAGATTTCGATTCTTTGCATATATTACATTTCTTGTTATTAAAATTTCGAAGAACATCTTCCAAGTCTTTTTTTAAATCAATAAAAAAATTCAGTATTTCTTTAGTTTTTTCATATAAAACATTAATAGAATTATCAAGAATCTTTATAGATCTTTCATTATCAATTTTTAAATTATTTCGATTTTCAATTTCCAAACATATCTCTGATGTCCATCCACAAATAACAGTGAAAATAGTCTTCATTTTTCGGAAACAGATGCCAAGCTCTTCAACCTTCTTGAATGACAAATGTAATTTATCTTCTAAAACAATTTTACTACAATTTGCTTTTTTCTTCAATTCCTCAATATATTCTTTCAGTGATATATTTTCGTTTTTGCTATATTTTATTACTTCCTTTAGAACTTTATAGTCTTTGTCGTAATGTTTACACGTTTCTTCAATGTTTTTCTTTAGAGAGAGAATTTGCATGATCAAATCTTTATGACGAGAATATAATGTCTTCACTTCTTTTTTCAGATGATTTTTATTTATCTTAAGTTTACTTACATATTCGTTTGTTACATATTTAATTATCTCTCTTTGCAAACTATCATACTGTTCAGTTAATCTATTAATAATATTTTTCAAATATTTCTTTTCATTCGATAATTGCTTAATTTGTTGTAGAAGGATATTATATTCTTTCTTCCTTTTTTTGTCTTCTAGAATTTTTAAATTTAACCATTTTTTGACATATAAAAATTCCGATGAAAACTGAATTTCTCTTATTTTATTCATCATTTCTAAAATAGTCGATTTTGGAGTATCATTGGAAGTTAGAGGAAATGATAAACCATCGTTTATTAAATTGATCTCGCTTAACGAATCGATATTTTTAAAGCATCCTTTTGAATATTCGTTATAAATCCACAGTTTTTCGCTTTTTAATAATTTGTTTTCATGTCCATAAACCATCGTAATATCTAACATTTTTTTCTGATATATTTCTTTTGAAAATATGTTTACATCTGTTTTAGTTAATGAATTTGATGGAATTTCATTAAATTTCTGTGGTGTTTTCCAATCTTCAGTTTCGTTACAATTCGATAACTTGAAATCTTCCATACTTTTAGGAAATTTCAATGAACGTTTGCTTTCATCACTTAAGTTTGAGTTCTTCATTTCAGACCAATCGTTTAGTTCATCTGCCGTATCGGGCCATGTTATGTTTTCATTTTTCAACTTTGCAGTTTGCTTTATTGAATCGTTTTTAAATGATTTACATTTTGAATTATTCAGAATAAGTAATTTCGAAAGTCTGTTAGTCGGATAATTAGTTAAAATACTTGCCCTTGAATCATTACATGAAATTCTAACGCTATTTTCTAAAGATTTCGAAGATTCTCCAGGATAAATATTTAAATTTTGATTAGAATTTGATGACTTTTCTTTTGAAGAATATGATGATTTCGAGTAATTGATTCTTGTGTCTGATAGATGATCCGAAAAATTTATTCTTTTTTTACCATTGTCAACTGATTCAATATTGAATGAATTGACGTTTTCTTTCTCTAGCAAACTAATACTTTCCGAATCTTTCGTAAAATTTCTATTACTTATTCGATTATCATCTTTCTTGTTTGATTTTATATCAGAGATCATTTTCAAACTGAAAAAAAAATCTATCAAATTATAACATCTCTAAAATAAGCTGAAGAAATGTCATCATATTCTATGCTGCCTGTATCATCTACAGCATCATATTGACCAGAGAAGCATATAATAGTCAACTAACTTCTTCAGCTAATTAATAATTGTAATTGTTTCGTAATTTAAATTGTTATTTTTGTTTTATTGTGTTATTAATTGTCAAATTAAATGATTTAATCATAATAGCTTTATTAGTAATGGCTATTAATTAACTAATTGATTGCCTGATGAATTTCTTACTGCCATAAGGGATTCGGTTTTCAAATTCGATCACGAGGCCTGTGAATTTTATAGTCGTTCGGCTTAGTGCTTCGTTTTCTATCCTGGCATACTACATGGATAACAGGAGCATAACAGAAATACCATCGAGTTGCTATACACAGCAACTCGGTGGTATTCTTGTTATGCTCATGTGACAATTCCCGCTAAATAAATACTTATTGTAGTTATTTCTTACGTAATTGCTAAGTCAGCACACAACGATTCGTTTACAGCATATACACTTTTGGCACTAGACTGTCATGGAGGCACCTACTTTCTTTAGCTTCAGACGGCCAAAGAAAGTAGTTTCACCCAAATTTTTATACATAGTACTTTACATTTAAAAATATTTATTTTCATTACTTGAAAATATTAGCGATATCTAAACTTAAGTCAAGTCTATTGACAATTTCTGTTTGTATCCTTGTCTACTTGGTCCTTGTTCATTAATAGGACTTATTATACTAGTGTAGTTTCCGATTAGTAAATACAGGAAATCTTAGTAAAAAAGTCAAAACAAAGTATCCTAAGGACGTAGAGGTAAAAAGAATTAATATTAAATCTGTTCAGTTCAAGTACGATTGTGATATCATCTGATAGATCAGTGTTTTTCAACCTGTAGGTCGCGACCCCCAGGGAGGTCGCGGGTAAAAGAGAAAGACAAGCGTTTGTAGGTCCTACACTACGTTAAAAAAAATACAATTTCAGCGAGAATTACGGCCTACCCCAGAAGATGATAGCCGAAAAAGTGTTGAGCTGATTTGCAAAAACAAATAAAAAGTAGAAAAGTAAAAGCTGAAAATTCTGATCCTAAAACAAAAAAAAAAGGTCAACAGCTCCCTGTGCCCAATGTTATAATTAAAGGACGTTTCATACTTTATGTGTGTTATATTATTGTCGATTCTTCCGAAAGTTTCATTTTAATCAACAATAATTTGTCTCAACAGAAAGAAAATTAAATACATAGTTTTTAAAATTACTGATATAGTTTTAATATGGCCCTAGGGGAGTCGCCAGAATTTTTTAACTTGTAATGGGGTCGCGTATTCAAAAAGGTTGAAAAACACTTTGATAGATTAACGGAATTTTTAAACAATACACAATATGTAAGACAAGTTCCAAATAGGCTACTCTTCCGTGATATAAATTTCGTTGATATAGAAAACACTACTTTTTTGATTATTTAAAAGATACGTTTTTTCGCTCTAGGACTTTTACATCATGCCCATTATGGCTTCAATAAGACTCATATTGAAGGCGCCAGGGTGACCATAACTGTAAAATTACTGATTGGAATGCTTTTACCGAATCTGTAAAAAGCACGGTTGTATAGGAAGAAGCCAAAGGTATTCAGGATACAACATAAAAAATTGCTAAGGCTCCCCGAGCGGTAGACTGACAGCTTTATTGTCTCGTCCATCGATATACACATAAATAAAAGTCGTTTTCATCACTCCGTACAGCTCATATGTGGTGGTTCTGTACATATTTATCAGCCCACCAGTGGCCGTGTGAATAAAACCCACTAAACACCGGTCGTGAGTTCGCGCCTCGTCAATGGGCTGGTCACGTAGAGTTTTTCGGGTTTTCTTCACGTTTGGGCCAGTTTCTCATAGAAAGACTGCGGGAGGCATCCCTTTGCACGCCAACGTGTCGCCTTGCGGGATACAAACGTTACACAGGATATATGCCTTGCGGGATACAAACATATGTTGCACAGTATGTTATTAATATTCCGTTGACAAATATTGCCTTCGAAAAAATAAATAGGTTTTCCTTTTATTTAATAAAGTATCATTACAGCTGACCAGTTTCTTCCATTACAGGCAGCACAGCAACTACATAAGATTCTTTTTCTTTCTTTGACTCTTTTTCCCTTTTGGGCCCTACAGTAAGATGACTTTGTATTAAGATGGACCAGGACCACAACCGGGTGACGAAGGTCGAGACGCGACGTATTTAGGAGGTCCCTCGAAAAATTTTTTGGGAATTTTCAACCCGTCCAAATTCGTTCCCTGGTCCCCATATCAGTAGACTGACACCTTTTACTTCTCAGCCATACGACAGCATGAATTTAAAAATCCAGCGAGTTGCATAAACTTTCCAGGCAAAAAATATTAGCAAAGTTAAAAGTGGGTTCACTTCAAATTGGGTGAACAAAATCGTACTCCAACACTAACATTAATACATACAGGAAAGAAACTAACTTTATTTTATAAACTAACGTTTCGAGGTTCCAAGTAAAAAAAATGTAAACTTGTGGGGGGGTCATTTTTTGTCCAATTGCCACACTTTTCCTATGATGCAAATACTGTGACAATCGGGAAAGTATAATTTCTCGGATTACTCTCCCTGATTTGATCCGATTCCTTACAGTACTATGCTGATACCTTGAACAGCTCAGCCATCAGGCCAAATGAATTTATTAGTTTATTATACGGTTCTTTTCATGTATAAAATTATAGCAAGTTTGTACGAAAGGTTGTTTTATTAGCAAAATTATAGAAATCAGAGCACCCATTAAAAACAGTACGAATATGAGGAACTTTAAAAAATAAAATCTACAAAATATTTCAATGATGTTCATGGAATTTTTTTACATCACTTTAATATTAATTTTATGACCAAAATACTCTAAATAAAGTTAAATATTAAATGGACAATTACATTCAAATTTATTTTATGTTTTCCTTTAAAATAATAAAAGAGAACATAAATATTTATATCTTTATTGAAAAGTGAAAAATTCATTGCATCACTTACACTTTCAAAACATAATACAAACAAAATTTTATTGTATAAAAATATAAATTCTAATATTCAACAAAAATCGGATTTAGAATTTTGTCACAAAGTGACTAATATTTATTAAAAATCACATCTTTAAAATACAGTAGACCCCCTATAACGCGGGTTCCTATAACGTAGATTCCTATAACGAGGCGAAAAAATTGCGACAGTATTCGTATAAAGACGCTAAAAGGGACGCGTAAAACGTCATCGCGAACGAGCAGCCGAACTACTTTCCGCCGTCCAGCGCCACGCTATGGAGAGTTTAGGCGAGTAAGTTTGAGTTTATTATCGTCTGTACAGTATGTGAATTAGGTACAGTACCGTAAGTCTAATACAGCACTGTAATTTTATACATTACTTGTGAAAGAAACATTTCTTATTCAACGGCCATAAAAATTATTTCTATTAATGATGTCTCCAAAGTTCAACTAATTTTTCGCAGAAAAATAACATCAGAAATCGCGGCCGCCATTTGGTGCGCTGCTCCGCGACGAACTCAAGCTTAAGCAATGGCGACGTCGAACGGTGTACACTCGGTAAGTAATCCTACAATTTTTTGTTTATAGCATAGTTTATACGGATTATTCCCAAAAAATTATACGTATTTTGGAAATGTTAAGTCGAATTAGCCTAGAATCGATTAATTTTATGAAAGAAACCTTTCAAGCCGTAGTCCGTAAACTTCACACATGTCGGGCTGCGATTGGCTAATGTATTTAAGGATTCCTACAACGCGAAATTCGTATAACGAGGAACGTATCTCCGCGTTATACGGGGGGTCTACTGTAATGTATATTATGAATTTTCAAAGACCATAAAAATATTTGATATATGAATGAATAAAATAATTAAGAACATTTTCTTGGAAGTACAATAATTATCATTCTCATCCATCTTTCATTTTACAGTGAATAATGAATATAACTGATATATTCTTTAAAAAGAAACGTGAAGAATTAATTCCAAATCACATCTCTACATCCTTTTGTGTTTGAGAAATTTTATAGATTGATAGTGCATACGAAACAAGCAAATTTTGAATGTTTAAAATGTTTATAATGATAAATTAAAAATTTTATCTTATAACACCTTATTCAATTTCCTCAAACTGATTATTAAAATATAATTGATCAAATTTGATAATTTAATATAAGTTTAAATTATATACTGTTAAAAAAATATTAATTTTGAAGTTTTATTTAGACTTCAAATTAAAATTAGGTATTTTTGAATATTTTCAAAATATGTTTACAGAATGGAATTTTAGATTAAAGAATTTATCTATTTAAAGTTTCTTTTATAATTTAAATTTAAACTCTGAATTATTTGATTCAAGTTAAATTTACAAAGTTGTAATTTGGTTAAATTGATCAAGGATTTCTCCCACACCGGGTCATATACAACAAATATGTGTAGTCTTCAACCAATATCCAAATTTAATGTACAGGATTCTAGAATCCAGTACATTAAATTTGGCCTGAAGAAGAGTCCAGGAGGGGCATCGAAAGCGTTTGCCAATATTAGTTTGGAATTTTCACGCCGGATATTGGTTGAAGACTACACATATTGGTTAAATTGTTTAATTTTTTTAAATTCATGTAAAATTAGTTAAACATTACAGTTTTTAAAACATAAGCTTAACATTGAGTAATGTAAAAAAGAATTTTTGAATGTTTTAAATGTTATATTGACAAATATTTTTGATAAGAAATTCTATGTACAGAAACTTTTTTTGATCTTTACAACTGACAAAATTTGTTTTTATAACAAAAAATTGGCACATTTGGAAAAAATAGCCAAATAGGTAATCAAATATTTAACTTTTATTATGTAATCAATGTCAATACAAAACATTATTAACAAAGCCTCTAAATAAAATTATTATTTTAAAAATTCTATAAATTCATTTTACATGTATTAAATATTTAAAAAAACATTTAATATTAAAATCAAATTATCAAAAGAAACAATACAGTTATAACAAGTTTAATTTAAAATTTTAAACCTGATTTTTTCATCATTAAAATGATGTATTTATATAATAAGTTATTTATTGTTATATTAATTCAAAATAAACATTTCAGAAAATTGTTATTCAAGCAATGTGACCTATTTATAATAAATCATCTAGAAGTGTTTATAATCTTGAGATTCATAAGACTTGTTTATTGTGACTGTAAAAGCCTAGTTTAAACTTTCTTAAATATTTAACTGTAACCAAAATATCACAGATCACAGCAATTTGTGTTAATTAAATTACCCGTTATGTGGTTCAATCTTTCCATGAACAAGAAGTTGAATCTGGAGCGCAATTTGCATATTCTTTCAAGTTGGGATTATCTAAGTCTCCTCTATTATCAATATTTTTTGAACTTCCGGAAGGAGAACCTGAATCTTTTACACAAGCACATCTCTCCTGCTGACCAGGTTTAAAAAGCTTTCTTGGAACCCCAACCCAATCTCTCTCAACACCTCCACTAGAAATAAAAAAATAAATAATTTATTAAATGTTTGTTTATTTAACTTTATCTTGAATATAAAGTTTTAGCAAACAGAACAGCAAAATACCTTTTATTTGTACACCAAACTCTTGTACCCTTCTCTCTACTCCATTCAGAATTACAAGGTGGAAATAGTTTCTTTTCTTTGTCTGAATTTACTTTATCCTGTTTAGCTTGTTCAATAGCTTGTCTTGCAGATTTATATTCCTCAGTTGGATTTCCATTTTTATCATAATATCTTCCAATCAATTTACCTGAAAAAACATTTAGCAGAAAACTAAGTTTTAATTTTGCAAAATAATTGTTGATAATCTAAATAATTAATAATTCATTACATTTTTATAACGAAAAATGACATTTGTAAACAATAATGTATTGTGTTTTATGTACAAACTATATGTAAAAAATAATGAAATAATTTTTATAGAATGCATTGGGATAAAGATACATTTCACATAAAATTTGATTTTAAAATCAAAAATTTTAATTATACTACTCCGCTTTTTCAAATCAAAGTTCTATCACCTTAAATTTTATTTTAAGGTGATAGAACTGTGGTTTGCAAAATTGCATGGTGGACACAGATGATTTCTAGACAATAAACTGAAACAACCACGTAATTGACTTTTTTCTTTAATTTTGAAAAATGAAAATAAGAAATTTCATATTATACAAATCATGGAGAGTCACATTTTTCTGAATACTTTCCCCTGTCAAACAATTCAAAATCATATTTTAAAATTTATTAAAGGAGTTAACATTATATATGTATAATTTCTTTGTTTAGAAAAGGGCTGGCAGAATTACAATTTAATTAAAAGTAAAATACATCTGGATACAAGTCCAAATTTGATTGCAACGTCCAATCACCAGGAACAACTATTTCCATTGCAGAGACAACCTTTCTTTAGAGGCTATGCCTCTGCACAAATATGCAAAACAGTTTAAAATGTCCACAGGTGACAATCCCAACACAATTAAAAATATAATATTTCTTTGTAGAAAAGGGCTGGCATCTCTGCAATGGAAGTAGTTGTTCCTGGTGATTGGACATGGCAAGCAAAATTGGACTCGTATCCAGATGTATTTTACTTTTTATTAAAATATATATATATACAATGTTATTATTATCAGTGAATTAGCATAAATAATTTATTATATTTATAAAAAAAAATTCAGATATAAACATATGTAATGTAATTACAAACCAACAAAATATTTACATTACATTGTTTCAAATAAAAAGCTTTTACCATGAAATAATTTCATCAGATGAAATGTTATCAGGAGAATTTAAGTCAATTGAAAAATGGAAAAACATTCTTTCAATGCAAAGGTTTTTCATTTCATCTGAAGAATCTACAGCTTGATACAAAAACATTTGATATGTGAATAAAGTTTCAAATTTTCAATTTTGAGAATTCAATGCATATTGCAAATTTTATTTATTGTTTTTAAATTAATTTCTAATTGGAAATATTAATTTTTTTTTATAAAAAAAAATATATATAGTAACTGTTCCCAATGACAATTTCTTTTTACTATTCTATTTAAATGCTTTCAGGAAACAGCTAATATAACAATACAAATTCAAGGCAGCAAGGCTGGAAAAACAATCTATATAAAAGACTTCCTACATGAAATCATGCATTTTTTTATCTTTTTATTTTAACAGCACATCTATTTATTTTTATAAAAGTGTTTTTCATTTTTTCATGCATTAATACAAATTTTATTCTATCTCATTGCATATATATAGTATATACATAAGTACCCATTAAAATGATAACACACACATACAGACACTAATGGTTTTATTATCACAATGTGATATGATTTTATGATCACAATTTATTATCACAATATATAACAGTGAATGTAAAATTTGATATTTAATTTTTTCATTAAAAAGTTACTCTTAAGGTAAATATTCAATTTCATACACACACACACACACCTATGTAAAATCTTGTTTATTAAAGTATCTTAATCATCCTTTATTTAACACACATGAAGTAAGAAATCTTTATTAATTGTAAAAACCTAATGAGTAAGAAAAAACAAATGTCAGATATTTCAAACAGAACAAATATATGACTAAATTATTAATTTTGTGAATATATTACTATTTTATCATTGCATTTGTAAGAAAATTAAACTACAAATCTACAGTATAAACAGAAAGAACTTTTTAATAAAATTTATTGCAATTTATTAATATACAGTGGTGCCTTGTATAACGTACGCCTCGAATAACGGACGCTGCAAATAACGGACTTTCTGTTTGACCGTTACGTGACTCGAGCAACGGACTTGCTGCGAACAACAGACTTTCCGTTCGGCAGTTACGTGAGACGAACAATGGACTTTCTTCGAAAAAGTGCGAATGATGTATCCACTCTTTTGCCATTGCCAATGACAATCTGCTATTTTTAGGATATATTAGTATTATTAGAATGTATTATTAGTATATCTGAAATAGAAATGTAATGTAATATATGTTGATGATTTAAATAAACATTAAATGTAATGTAATATATGTTGACGATTCAAATAAACGAAATGTAATTGTGTAGATGCCGAGGTGGCGGGACGAAAAGAGGTTGTAAAAAACAAATGGAGTGAGAGTAGCTCATAGAAGTGTTTATTGATCTTAATTAATAAAGAATTATTCGTATCATATAATCTGGCAAGTTAAGTCATTTATAATGCATCATGGCTTTTAAAAAAAAAAACAGAAAAGTGATTTCAATTGAAACAAAGCAAGAAATCATCAGGAGTGAAAGTTGACAAAAACTTTCTTGTCGAATGGGGAGAGGTTCAGGAGTTTACCAACACTCATTATCCAAACAGAGCTGAGGCCAACAAAATCAATGATCTCTACGATGACACCTTTGTCCGTCATTTCCGACAGGTGTTAAAGAAGAAAGAGAAACAGACCACCTTGGTCATGTTTTTCAAGAAGCCAGCTGCCAAAAAACAAAGGATGGAACAAGAGAAGTTGACCCTGCAAGTTCCGGTAGCCTCTCCTGAATCTGACTCCAATTAAAAAACAATAAAAAAAAAAACACACTGCAATGTGTAAAAAGTTTGTATCTGTATGAATGTGTAAAGAAAGTGTTCTTCCACCTCCTCTTCACAACATCTGACTACCTGGCATAATTGGTGTCTGCTCCATTTTCATTTTTTATGGTACAGTACGGTTATTTTATGCTGCAGAACGAATTATATGTTTTAACATGTACTTCTATGGGAAAATGCGTTTCGTATAATGGACGTTTCACTTAACAGACATGCACCTGGAACGGATTAAGTACGTTGTACGAGGCACCACTGTATAGTTAATCAAGTCCTGCTAACTCAACTTAACATGGGCTGAGAAGGTGAGAAGTAACCAAAAATGAAGTGTTTTACAGCATGTTAATGATCCAGTTTAAATAGTAATATTTTTGGTGTTCTGGCCTTAAAATTTTTGGTGTTTCATTCCCAGTTGTTTCACTAGAAACGACTGGGAATGACCAACATTGTTACAGCCGCACCTGACACCCCGAGAATGTTTGCGTTTGCAAAAACTCACAAACTAGTAAAATTTTTGTAAAGGTATCATTTGTGCAAATTCATATATGTATTAACTACACTGATAGTGATAATTTCTATTTGCAGTTAGCCAATATTAATTTAAAAAGAAATATTGGCTATCTAATGGCTACTTTTGAGTTACTGACATTTACACCATGGCATTTTGCAATGACACGTTGGAAAAAAGAAAGACTTATATTCTTTAACATGTGGAATGATGCTATTAACAACTGTTGTCAGTGAAGAACAATAACTTATTTGATTCCAGTGGTACATTATAGAGGAAAACTTTAGAATACTTTTTTAAATGACACTCTATATTCTGTAAAACTTTAGATAAGATCTATTGTGATAAAAAATATGCAAATTTGTCAAGCAAGAAATTTTATAATTGGATAATAGGATATTGAGTCTATCTAGCTTATATTTTAGTTTTTTGAAAATATTAACAAGAGATCAAATCAATATAAACAAGACAAAATCAATTGCTTCAAAACATTTTTTTGGTTGTAATGTAGCAACAGCAAAATTTTTTCAATCAACAGATATGCTGTACTCTATATTGTGTATTGAGATTTGCATTATATCAATTTGATGTAATGCATAAAAGAAAACAGATTTATTATAACAGACCAAAAAATGAACTAATTAGGTCTATGTCTCACACATTTTCTTAAATTGGAAATTTTTGAACAACAAATATTGGAAATGCATTAACATTTCTTTGAACTTAAGTGATTTTGATATGAAGTTAAACTGATTTTTTAGTTGGCAATTTCTATTTCATATTATATATTATTTCCAGGAACATAATCTCATATTGATTTGTGAGATGATATTGTAAAAATATAATACTGAGTTTAACAAAAAATACAACTTACTTAATTATGTATTTCAGAAACCAAATTAGATCATATGAGCAGAAATTTACTGTAAAGAATTAAAATTTTGTTTACATCCTTTCAAACAGCTTAGTTAATATTAATATAAAATCAGGATCCTAAAATGAATTCAAATAAGCTACATTTAAAATGATATAAAAACAATTTCTCATTAACTCTAATCCTTCAAGTATTACTGGAATTATTTATGTAGTATTATGAAACCTATAGACAAGGCTAATAATTATAATAAAAATACACTGTGTTAAATGTCAAACAGTTTTTGTAAAAGTTTAGTTTATTTAAAGCTTTTATGTAAAATTTTTTTCCTCTTGTCTGACAGAATAAAAGAAAATACAGAAATGAATAAATTGAAAAATTAAGAATTTTAAAATCTTATTGAAATTGTAAAACTACAGGTATACCTCGACTTACGTCGTTTCGAGTTATGTCGTTCCCGATTATACGTGGTTTGTCAAAAAAGTATATGGAAAAATAAAAATCAAGTTTAAGTCATTTTATTCAACTTTACGTCTGTCCACCACAAATATTGAAGTCGTAATATCACTAGAAAAATGTTTAAAGCACATAAAATCATATTAAAATATATACATTTACAAGTATATACTGTATTTACTGTACATGCATTTGTAAATTTAGATTACTTTTTTCTGTACTATATTAAAAACTAAAATTTATTTGTTTGTAAGCTTAAAATAGATTCTTATTAACCATATATTATTAAAAATGCATTAATAAATAAAATACAGAACCGGAATTGGTAATTTATGGTTTAGCCTAATGACAAGTAGATTCGGAGACAAGTAAATTCGACTTACGTCGTTTTTCGACTTAAGTCGTTCTCCTGGAACCAATTATCGACGTAAGGCGAGGTATACCTGTATTTAAACTTTATTAAATTTTCAAGTATAAAGAGTTTCTCTTAAATAAATATTAATTTTTAATAGTCCATTTATTTAAGTATGTTCCATTTCTAAATTCTATTCCATTCTATTAAATATAGTTCAATTCTTTTACATAACAGAAAATCAAAATTTCATTGGTATCAAAAGTATTATCAAGTTATTCCATTCAAAATGAAATTGTAATACTGTATAATGTTTACAATATTATGATTTAAACTATATTCAAATATTTTATAAGATTAAAAACATAATTGTTAAGAAGTCTTGTCTATGTAGCCAATAAATCAAAAAGAATCAATCAATCAGTCTTATCTCTCTAAATTATTAAATGAACAATAACAATTTTAATTTTAAAAATCATAGAAAACATAAATAGCCAAAAGTAAAATGATGTTTCACTTTTGTGAAATTTTCTTTTAAATAATAATTTTTAAGCAAATTAAGGTTTTAATGCATCATTAGGATATAATTTATATGGAAAATAAAGATTTCAATGCTTCAACTATAAATATTTTGTAATCAACCAACCCATTCAAAATTACTTTGTTTCACTCATTATGCAATGACAAGCATTTATGCTTTCAGTATTATATCTAGTGTTGAAGGATAAAAGGCTAATTATGATTTCAAAACCAAATAAGATACCAAATAAATTAGGTAAACTTAAAATTAGTAACTATTAATATAAATTTGTAATTTTGTATTTACAGGTTTTATTAATATTTTCAATGACACACAACTTTAAATGATTGCAATTTTACATTTATAGCATGTAATGGGAGATAAGCAATTTCCAATGCCAAAATTTCTATTTTTATAAGTTACAGATGGTCTAAATCCACATTTGGCACAAATACTTCAGAGTTATTTTTGATTCATACATAACTAATAACAAATAATTGAAATTACATATCTCAATACATTTCTTAGTTCAAACAAGCATTTTTATATGACGACACATATATCCACATACTGTAAATAAATAACTAAAAAGTGAAAGCATAAAAAAAGACTTCTATTATAGATATGTGTTATGACTGAATTCAAAAGTCAGAAGTAAAATATGCAAATAAGAAAATCAACTTTTCATCGAAACTCACCAACATATATATATTCTTCTTCATAAAAATGTAACCAGTCATCTATTCCTAGTAACGCAGAACTTTCCAATCCATCGATATTATCAACCAGACCTTGATCTGAGAAATCTCCAGTTACGTAAGCTCTAGTGGCATCACGACCTACCATAAATTTATAATGTTTTCAATCTATATTTTAAAAAAAAAAAACTTAAAATAATTAAATTCTAAATTATATACATATAACTTATGAAATTTAAATACATAATAGATGCCAAGAATAATATGTTCTCACCTATTTACTCACCTGCAAAAAATGAATAGCCTCCTCCAGGTCTGTAGTGTTGAGCTCCTTTTTCCACATCAAATACCTTTCCAAGTATGGCTAAATATAGTCCTGGGCTGCTTCCACTTCCATCGTATTTACTCAGTTCTTCCACAGTAAATATTCTTTCTCCACTCGATATAGATTGAGATTCACTCGAAGACCGAAAATAATCGAAAGTGGAATATTGTTCGAGGAATTTTTTCACTACTTGAACATAAGCAACGTGTGGTGAAAGATACACAATTGCAATACCCATGCCGGCAATTAGAACAGTTAACGCGACAAAAGATTTAGCACCCATAATTAATAATTTTCGAGTCGTTCTTAAAATATATGAGACAAATCTTTTCAGACAAAATCACTAGCAATCATCACGCGCCACAATTTTATAAACACCTCCCTACTTTTTAAAAGGTATAGGCGACATCGCCCTCTGTCGTCGAAATTATGCGTTATTTAATTAGTAAAACGTTTTTAATAAAATGTATATCAAAATTTAATATTTTATTAGTGTTTATCGGCAAAGTATATAATATACTTCTTTATATTTTCGATAAAATAATAGTAAATAAATAAATAGTTGTCAAAATCATTTCAAAACATTTTTATGATAGCAATGCAGAAGTATTGTGAAATTTATTTAAATCATTCTTTTTTTTTCACTCTTTCCGCCCTGTGGGCATTAAGAGGGCCCCTTTTTGCAATCCCATTATGGGTTCGGCCAGGCCCACAATGGGGCTTCCGGGTGGAGAGGTGATATTCGAACGGATCACCCCCCGAAAAATTCCTGGAGATTTTTCGACCCGTTCGGATTCGAACCCAGGTTCCCCAGAGCGGTAGGCTGCCACCTTGACCGCTCGGCCATCCGGCCGCTATTTAATTCATTCATAAAATTAAAGCGGTTTTGCAGCTATGATATGGAAATGTCGGCTTATATCGAATCGGAGTGAATAGAAGGAGTAATTCAATTCTACTTACAGTAGAAATCGATTAAAAAGTTTTTCAAGGAAACAAATTTATTAAGCATTAATGAAAATAATATAACTTTTCTTTTAATAATCAATATTTATTTAACGACGTTTCGCTACATTACAATGAATTAGGCTTATACTGTATTTATTTATTTAGATACAGTCGACCCCCCTATAACACTGTTGATAATTCCGTTTTATATAAATTCCATGTTGTACGAGTCACTTAAATTTTACAAATGCATGAGCCGTTCACAGCCCGGCACACGTATTTGTAAAAGCTAACCCCCTATTTCACCAACAGACGATTAGGCAAATCGCGGGATTAACAACTATCACTAATACAGGATTACTGATTTTGCGTTCCACCATTCTAAGATTAGACGTAATCTGGCATTAGTAACTAATCCACCAAATTCGGGCGATTAGTGTACTAATCTCGGCAAACATGGCGGAAGATGTGTCTTACTTTGCAGAGTATGTGTATGAAAACGAAATAATACAAAATTACTTTCGAATTCCACGACGATTAGTTTGTGATCGATCCAATCCTATTGAAAAGCTTGACGATCAACTGTTTATCGAAAGGTATAGGCTTTCTAAAAGAACTGTTATACTTGTATGTGACGAAATCAAGCACCTCTTGCCATCATATAATACAAGAAGAAACCATCCTATATCACCTCTAATGCAGTTGTTGATCACTTTACGTTTTTATGCCACTGGAAACTTTTATCACGAAGTGGGAGATCTGACTTCAACATCGAAATCAAGTATATGTAGGATAATTAAAACTGTATCTAAAGCTTTGGGGAGCCTTTCAAAAAAGTACATCGCATTTCCATCGACCATGCTGGAATATAAAAAAGTCATTAAAAAATTTTATGATATTGCAAAGTTTCCAGGTGTTATAGGTGCTATAGATTGTACTCATATTCCAATTTCATCTCCTGGAACAAATGCAGAATTAATTAGAAATAGGAAAGGTTATTTTTCAATCAATACCTAGGTATGTTAAATTTTATATTATTCTTTATCAGTATTTACATGAATAAATTCTGTATGTATTTAAATTTTAATAAATATAAATATTGCNCATTCCGCTACAGTTCGCCTTTATTATCAGTTCGAAATGGGGTGGTTCCATAATACCCGCAGTGTTCCATAATACCACCTTCTCCTCTATACAGTATATTGTTATTATTGGTTTATGTTTAGAAATTAATAATGTTTGATAGGATTTAGTGTATAAAACATTACATTTTTAATCGTATTTAATAAGAAATAAGTTCGTGACATTTGAATTTTTTAAGAGTGGTATGATTTTCAAATTTCTTATTGTTTCAAAAAATTCGAAATTTGTGATTACTGTATCAATATATAACTAATTTAAAATTAGAAATACGTATGGTTATTGGATGAAAAACTTCGAAAGATTAATACCAAATTTGCTTTAAATTTTCATTTTTCATTTTGGAGGAAATTAAGTTCATAAAATTTTATAATTTGACAAATGTAGATTACGGCATAATTTTACTACATTTTCTTTTTTATGTGTTGATCATTCACAAGCTACGTTCTAGTTTTTGTAATATTTCAACAAATTTGAATAAATGCCAAAACATTACGTACTTATCAGAATATATCTTCATAGTTTATTCATTGCTGTAATTTTGGGTGCAATGTATTATAAAGTAATTCTTTGTCTATATTTCAATTTTTAGAATAAATGTTAAAGACGAATTATTCCGAGCGATATTGGTCAGTTTAGATAGTTATTAGAAATTATAATACGTATATCAAGCCAACAGAAGAGGAGGTTTATACTCGAAACGGGTGTCTTGGCAATTAATAAAGTGGATGTATCGATAGTCTATTGCCTTACTATACAACTTCATTGTGTGTAAGAGAAAGTGATTTAGTTATCCTAANGGCCGTTGATTGTTACCGCTCGGCAATCCAAACGGCAAGGGAGACGATGACGATATATATCACATATTATCGTTCGTCGAGTTTTTTATTTCTCCCCCTCGGCCCCCACACAAAAACCTCCGCGCTTTCTTAAAGTCGCTGGAATTGGTAAGAATTGCGTGACACCGAATCGACGATTGCTCGCTATAATGAAGGCCGAACAGCTCAAAAAGTATAGGCGAAAGCCGGACGACCAGCCCAACTAATCGACGAATAGGAAAAGGCGATTTTAAAAAATTTGTCACGTTCCCCAGGTGAGGTTCGAACTCACAACCCCGGCATAACTCACAAGTACTGCTTATAAGTACCGTGCGCTAACCAATTGCGCCACTGAGGAACAAACTTCCCCAAACACGTTAACAGTTACCAACATTTTCGTTTGCGAACGCGAAACGATTCCGAACGACGCTCGCGGTAAGCCAACTCGTAATAAGCAGGTTTTCGACGTGGCCGATCATCGGATTTGACGTCTGGACTATACTCCACACGTCAAATCACACCAAACTGTGGCAGAGCGGAATTGGCAGAGCGAAATTGGGAGGTCCTGCAACATCCTTCGTATAGTCCAAATTTAGCTCCCCGTCGGATTTTCATTTATTCGGATCTTTAAAGAAATTTTTTCCGGGAAAACGCTTTGCAGATCAGGAGAAATTGGAAGACACCGTTCTGGAATAGTTCAAGCAACTTGACGAGCAACAGTACCGTTTAAACTAGTGTCACGCTGGGATAAATGTCTCAATGTTTAAGGCAATTATGTCGAGTAATAAACAAAAGTATTTAGTTTTTGTGGATTGTATTAAATATTTTCTTTATTTATAAATGTTAGTGACTATGAATTAACTATATTAACTATAAATGTTTCAAAAACAAAAGTGGCGGTAGACTATCACCCAAAGAGAGATGGTTTTTTAATAATCAGCCTATATAAGTCGTTTCGAATTACATATACCTGGTAGTATTATTATTTTCGTCTTCCGGACAGTTTTTACAGGCTAAAAATTGTGGTATTCATAACGCTAAAATGGCACAGGGTTTTATGTGGCCTATTTTTTCAAAAGCTAAGATTAATTCTGCTCATATTTCTATAAAATTTTTTCACTCTGTACTACTTTATAAGCTCCTGTACGGGNGTCTTCCGGACAGTTTTTACAGGCTAAAAATTGTGGTATTCATAACGCTAAAATGGCACAGGGTTTTATGTGGCCTATTTTTTCAAAAGCTAAGATTAATTCTGCTCATATTTCTATAAAATTTTTTCACTCTGTACTACTTTATAAGCTCCTGTACGGGCAATTACTTATCACGATAAAATGGAAATTGTTCTTGCTTTGTTATATCTTCAAAGACTCTTTTGCTATAATAGTATTTTATAGTATATATTGTGATTGGGGTTTGATGTTTCTAAAATGTCGGTATTAATAATAAAAGCAATAATTTCTTACTGGATTAGACTGTTGAAACTACATGACAACTGTTATGTTAAAGTAGCGTATAACAAAATGTATAAATTATGTTTAAATAGGTAAAATAAAGAGAACCGTTTTAACCCTTTATGGCCTGACGGGACTTTCTAGTCCCACTATCTTTGATATTTTTTATTTCATAGTGTATGCATTATAGCTTTCTGGGACTTACATTTTATCATTGTATAAAGTGTTCTTTTTTCTTCTATAGGGTAGTAACTTTCAAACTGTTCCTGTTTTAGTTTTGTTGAAAAAAGTTTCACATCGTGTGTTGTCTGAATGGTAGTAGCTGATACTATATGGTAGTAGCTTTCTTTGTTGCCAAATTCTACTTAATGTTTTCAAGTTAAATGTCTTTGTATTTTTTAATATGTATTCTAGATATGTGTAGTTTGATTTTAATGTATTATGTTTGTAGAATTAATGGTTTGCAAGCTGTATGAAGTCAAAATATGTTTGGGACTTATAAGTCCCGTCAGGCCTGAGGGAATCTTTTTTGTAAATGTTAGAAATTTGTATTTTCTACATTGTGCTTTATAAATTTATGAATTTGTTTAACATTTTTATAGTTAATATACATATAAGACTTATATATATATAAATAGATAATTTTATATAAAAAAAAATTTCATTTGATATTGATACACATCAAAGCCATATACAAAATGCACATTACGTAAAGTTTTCTTGTGTGTAAATGGGAAAAAAATAGCTTTTTACATCTTTACTAATCATAAATTATTAAACCAATAAATTTTATTTTAGTTTTGTCATGCATTTTAATTTTTTTTCATATTTTGACCTTATTATACAGTAAAAGTTAACAAATACTTAATATATATAATTATGCATTTAATTTGCAAATATCTATGATAAAAGATCTTTATATAAAACAAAGTTATTTTATTTTCGAAATATTAAACAAGAAAAAACTTGTTAAGTCCAAATGTGCTCTAAAAGCCTGACGGGACATTTAAGTCCCATAATTAAAAAATTTTTAATTTACATTTTAATTTTTTTTCATTTACTTATCTATGAACAAACATCTCTTCTGATGATATAATAAGAAGAAAAAAAATTTTTTATCAAAAAATGAAAATTCGGGCTATAAAGGGTCTCTCTTAATTATCCATAATTAAGACTTGATAGTGGTGTGCCTTTATTGGAAGCGGTGGAAGCGCCGTTTTTCTTGTATTTTCTAAAATATAATTATATATTGCGCGATTATTTTCATATTTTAACGTATTTTGGATTAATTAAAATTAATATTTTATTATATCCGCATTATATATCTTATTACAAATTTCTGTAAAGCATGTGAAAAAAACGATAAGATTGCTATTATACAGGGTATATTTTTTATCTTGAGACATTGAAATAACTTACTTGGATCCGATTATTTTGAAAAAAGGTATTAACAAAAGTTGTAGAGTATCGAGGGGCCAATCAACTCGTGTCCTCGGATGTGCCCTTGACCTTAACCTTCAAGGTCATTTGGAGGTCAAGTCTGTTTTTTCAATGGAAACACATATTTTTGACCCCGGAAATGGAAAGAGCGGAAAATTTCACAACCGGGTGTACCTTTGACCTTATTGTCTATGTCAAAGGTCAAGATTATTTTAAGGTTAAAATTATAAGCTTTTCTCTGATTTGTATAACTGACCAATACCCAGGAAATTCTCTCCCTAGTTCATATTGGTTCAGTTGAGTTACTTACTGAAATATTAACCACACAATAGATTAATAAGAGCAATTTCAGATATTACATCCAATTTAAAATTACAATAATATCCAATAACAGTTTTTCTTAGCAAATTTCTCAGTCTTTAATAGTGAATTATAAACACTACAACGAAGATCTTCAGTATGTAAAGCTATTATTTTGACCAGAATATTAAAATATTTCGTGTAATATTAATTTCCAACGGATGTCTGCTCCAATTCAAGCCTTAAAATCGGTGCAGGGATCAATCATTCTAATTTATATAGACGTTTAAAATACCTTAACTGTATTTTTTCAAGTTCTACCAGCAGATTAAGACTCCAAGCTGGAATCAAATATGTTAATTTTTATTTTAAAAAGGTATCAAATAATACAAATGGATTTTTTATTGAATTCAGTTTAATTTTTTATGTAATCTCAACAATTTATTTATTGGGTATTAAAATTTCCCGAAGAATAAAAATGAAGGTTTAAATATTTTAGACTAAATGAGAAACAAATTCCACTTCAGAATTTGTAAATATACAGGTAAAAAGAATATATTAATTTAAAAATTAATGATTTGCAATAGGATAATTGTTATTCACTTTATTAAATACTAGCTGCAAGATCCCGCTTCGCTGGGTTTTTATTTGTATGTAATAGTATAGTTTTTTATATATATATATATATAAAAGACTGTTTTTCTAAGTAATCTAGAATCTAGCTGCAAGGACCCGCTTCGCTGGGCAAAAAGTAACGATAGTGAAGATTAAGATAATTACATTATAGC
>NW_019384601.1:80720-100438 GCF_000671375.1 Centruroides sculpturatus | reverse complement strand
GCCCCATTACTGTTGCCCCTATACCAGGGGCAACTTTAATAAAAATAATTAAAATAATTACAACTTTACAAAAAGAGAGAAGTTGCCGATCTTGCCCCTATACCCGGGGCAACTTCGTCAATTTCTCTCTTCTTGTAAAGTTGTAATTATTTTAATTATTTTTATTTCCAAACTGATTTTAACCAGTTCTATAGTAAGGTAACATTCCAATAGACAATATGCAAAGCTTTTTTTTAGTTTACAGCAGTATTTATTACACAAAATTTAAGTAGAGCTTAACATGCCGATCTTGCCCCGGTCTCCCCTATATATATAGATATAGAAGATATAGATATAGATATAGATGTTAATGGAGATTGATTATCATATTGCTCACTATTTAATAACAATTTCTTTATGCATAGTTTATGAAGGAGAAATATAACTGGTGCATTTCTTTATATTCGAAAGAGTATGTTGGCAGTTTAGTTTCAAATTTTATTAATAGACAAATTCATGAACTAATTTACATTTTCGTGTTTTTATTGTTTTTCTGATTACATGATTCCAGAATAAAAAATTTCACCAGTTTCATCGTTAAATCTGATATAATTTGAATATATTATTTCAATCTTCGAGGCCAAAAAGCCAGAAACTAAGAATTACATGTTAAAGAAAAGATCGTTAAACACACTCATACTTCTCAGGTTCTCCAACTTTATATCGACTTTTTAAAAATTGACTGTCTGACTGTCTCATTCAATACTTAAGGTTATTCTTTCTGTACCTCTAGATGATTTGTGTTACATATATTTATATAATTTAAGATCCATTTTAAATATTTTTCAACGATAATTAAACACAGAAAAGAATTAATTGGATTAATACTCTTTACTTTCAATATATGCAAAGGATTATTCACAGTCAGATAATCCAGGTGACGTAAACTTACGTCAAAATTCAATAGGATATAGAATCAATTGAAATTAATGCTTCATATTTTCCTTGAGTGGTCGTATTCAGACATTATAGAACTGTTCATCACTGCATGTTCGAATTAGTTTCGGATCATTTCCTTTAAAATATGTAAAAATTTTATCTTACATTTTATCCGTTATTGGAAATGATAATAAAGGTAAGCCACAGAACACAACGAGCACACACAAAAGATTACTAAAGGCGGGCGCATATGAGATTGTGAAGACAGTTTGTGCATGCACACACGACATATATTCTATACAATTCTTATTTGATTTTTTTAAAAATATCCTTACACATTCATTTCTTTACATGTCCTACCTATGTTTAATAACAATACACTCACCTAAATTTATAATCGACTTGACTATTGTATTTAAATAAATAACAGTATTCTCAAAGGATAATTACAAATACATCACTCGAAGGTTACTTATTATTTTTAGACAGAACAAGTATAAATAGTTAACTTGCGGTACTTTCAGTTACTTTTTGAATAGAGGAATGTTTGGGATAGCAGATATCGCGATGAAAGATTGAGTTTATGCCGTAAATGTAAGCTTTGTTTTTATTGTAATTGTATACTATTTAAAAAATTTAATATAGAGGAGAAGGTGGTATTATGGAACCCCAATTACATTTTAGTGAATTGTAAACAAGGTATCATAACTACACCCACATTTTTTGTGCGAAAAGTACCGATAACTAGTAAACTAAATGTTCCTAATTGGATTTTTCGCTAGTGTAATTACAAGTATGGTTTTTGAAGGCTTTTGTACAAAAAGTCCGAAAGTAGGCTTAGAGAAAATCGGGTGGTAATATGGAACCTTACTGTATATTTTCAAAAAAATGCTTTAATGTAGCCAAAAACAAATAGGAAAGGACAAAAAATGTTAAATAATTACCAAATTATTTACTCCAATGTATTTTATCGCAAAAATGCTTTTATAATAGAAAAATATGACCTCCATCAACAATATATATTCCAGCAGCTCTTTTTCGATATTCTCGGGAAGAATTGGCTTTCTACCTAGTGTCTTTTTCACAAATTGCTCTGGAGGAATGTCTGCTTGCAAATAGAAAGTTCGGAGGAGTTGAGTTCCATATTACTGTAAAAGCACCAATGGGGTCCGTATTTCACGCATCGCCATCTCGAATTAACTTATGTCTGTCAAGACCAAATTTTAAAAAACTTGATCATCACACAGATTAATATGTACCCCTAAGTCTCTGGAACGGAATACATGCATCAGTGAACCTACAACTTCACGATTTTTATTTTAAAAATAATTAAATTCACTTAGCATTCAAAACTTGCGAATTTTGAAAAAAAAACAAATTTGCCGATTAAATGCGAACAACTGTTTAACTGAAGTAAAACGGGTTTTCCCCTTGCTATGGATATCTGCCTAGTTCAGTTCAGCCACATTCCGCTGCAGTTCGCCTTTATTATCAGTTCGAAATGGTGGTTCCATAATACCCGCAGTGTTCCATAATACCACCTTCTCCTCTATACAGTATATTGTTATTATTGGTTTATGTTTAGAAATTAATAATGTTTGATAGGATTTAGTGTATAAAACATTACATTTTTAATCGTATTTAATAAGAAATAAGTTCGTGACATTTGAATTTTTTAAGAGTGGTATGATTTTCAAATTTCTTATTGTTTCAAAAAATTCGAAATTTGTGATTACTGTATCAATATATAACTAATTTAAAATTAGAAATACGTATGGTTATTGGATGAAAAACTTCGAAAGATTAATACCAAATTTGCTTTAAATTTTCATTTTTCATTTTGGAGGAAATTAAGTTCATAAAATTTTATAATTTGACAAATGTAGATTACGGCATAATTTTACTACATTTTCTTTTTTATGTGTTGATCATTCACAAGCTACGTTCTAGATTTTGTAATATTTCAACAAATTTGAATAAATGCCAAAACATTACGTACTTATCAGAATATATCTTCATAGTTTATTCATTGCTGTAATTTTGGGTGCAATGTATTATAAAGTAATTCTTTGTCTATATTTCAATTTTTAGAATAAATGTTAAAGACGAATTATTCCGAGCGATATTGGTCAGTTTAGATAGTTATTAGAAATTATAATACGTATATCAAGCCAACAGAAGAGGAGGTTTATACTCGAAACGGGTGTCTTGGCAATTAATAAAGTGGATGTATCGATAGTCTATTGCCTTACTATACAACTTCATTGTGTGTAAGAGAAAGTGATTTAGTTATCCTAATATATAAATATAGAAATTTGAAGCTGGTAGATTTGATTTTCAATTAAAAATATTGATTTAGTTTCTTTCAAAAAACAATACATTTTCTCAGTTCTTCTTAAATTTAATTTCCTAGTAATATTTAATTTGCTCCAAACTTGAACCAACTGAGAATGTAAATGATATTAAAATATTTTTTTTAATTAAAATTCTGAAAAAACAAACAATTTAAGATATCAGAAGATATTTAAAAAAATATATATATATGTATAATACTGTATATATATGTATATATATATGTGTGTTTGTGCGTGTGTATGTGTAATAACTTATTATAAACATGATATATACGTATAAATTACATCAGGATTATATAAATGTTATTATTCTAATACATAATATTTATATCATGATTACAATAAAATTTCCCGCATTTATTTTTCGCTATTCTTTTCAACAGAAGTTGTGTTATTGTTCATTGTTATAAAATTAAGCATTATGGTCGATTTCCTTATTCGTTATTGATACTATTTTTTATTTTTTTGTGTTTAATATAAATTATATAAAATCGGATATAAAGATTCTAATAAGTTAAATTTATTTAATTATTTCATTATATAACTGAAACTATTGTATTGAATATAAAGTAATAAAAAATAATTAATGTCTGTAAAAGGAAATATGTACAGGTACCGTATTTCCTCTTCTCTTTTATGATTGCCTATCTATTAATTAATGTTTACAAAAACTAATTAAAGTTCGATGCCTAAAATCTAAGATTATTTTTTTTAATATAAATTTTGTTAGAGTCGTATCAGTGTCGATAGATATACTGGTCTCTCAGCCATGTTCTAAAGTAGAGTTAATGTGTCAGGTTGCTGATAGCTGGTGCTAGAGTTTCTTTGCGGCGAGAAGAAGTTGGTTTATCCATTTGGTTGGTAAGTAGTTTTACCGTTTTCAAGCATTTTTGTAACTTTTTTGCGAGGAAAAAAAAAAAACAAAAACAAGAGAATGCCGAATAAGTGTTTTGTGGCGGGTGAGAAGTGGTGACGCTTCTGCAAATCTAGTGAGAAGTGGCATGTTTTTACACCACTTTCGAACCAGTTAGATAAGTGGAAACGTATAATTACTCGAAAAGATCTATTGATATAACTTACAAGAAAATCAGAATTGATGAAGGATTTCTGATAAAGAATTGTGCACACAGTTGAGGGTAAAAGAGTTGATATTCCCCGGCAAAATGGTAACTAATACAAGATGCTTATCCTTCGAATTTTTCCAATTTTCCGTTATATTTGTCGTTAAAAATTCCAGAACATTTAATTAAAATTGTTTGCAGAACACTAGCTTGTTAAGTATTATTATTCGTGATGTAACGAATATTCGGTTACTATTCGGTATTCGGCCTATTCGGCCTATTTTTCGCTATTCGGCCGAATACCGAATACCTAAAAACAGGAGTAAGAAATAACAAAAACACAGTAAATTAATCATTTTGGTATCTAGATTTAATGTTGTCGGGTTAGTGTCAGCCACATTCCGCTGCAGTTCGCCTTTATTATCAGTTCGAAATGGGGTGGTTCCATAATACCCGCAGTGTTCCATAATACCACCTTCTCCTCTATGATACAAAAAAGGGAAATTTTCTTAAGCGCAAGAAAATATTGTATAAAAACTATTTACAGTGGTACCTCAGGATACGAAATTAATCCGTTCCGAAACTGAGATCGTATCATGAAAATGTCGTAAGGTGAATCATTTTCCCCCAAACGATTACATGTAAAACCAAATAATTCGTTCCAACACGAAAAACACACACAAAAAATAGCTAAGTAGTACATTAAAAAATAACTATAGTAATGAAAACACTGAAAAATGCGTTTTGTAGTTGTAAATGTATAAATAACCATAATAGAATGGTTTCGACAATGGAAGTGTTAAGTAACAATGGCAGTGTTAACAATGGAAGTGTTAAGAGAAAGCAACGTGCAAGATTTACAGGCGCAGATGCAGTTTTTTCGTTTTTGCGGGAAATCGAACATTTTTTAACCTATCTAAAAATTCTCTAATTAGTCTGGAAACAGTGNTAATTTTCTAATTTTTAACGATACAATAGCGACGATTATTATTTTAAAAAATTTTTGTTAGGCTTAACATCGATGAAAATTCAACGCGAAGTAGGTTAATAGCGATATACTAATATACTAATTAAATGGGATATAATAATATACTACACTTATAATGGATTTTTTCATACTTTTCGGTTATCCGACTTTTCAATTATCCGACCAACCCCAGTCCCCAATTGGGTCGGATAATCGAGGCTCTACTGTATTCACAATTTATAAGTACAAAGATCAGCACACGTACACACCTTATTCGTTCGAGAATCGTCGCACACATCTGAGAGTCTGACCCTGCCTATCCTTTTTAAGCACTCGTCTTTGCTCTTTCCTCCATCTTTCTACTCCATGTATGCCTATGAATACATCATAATACATGCTCACAATACTTTCAATTCATCACTTTTCTGTTGTAGTTTTTCCATTTTATAATTACATGACTCATAGCCTGGTGATAACAGAGAAAAGAGGCAGATAGGACGTCGGTATATGTCACAGTTATGATTTCACAGATTCGAGACAGCTTGGTAGCCCGAACGGTACCAGGCTTTCGTCCGTGCACGCTGTAACTTTCATTACAAGCATTTAGCTTTCCGAAGTTTATGACAACAATTGTTTGGCATTGGCGGCCGCGAATTTCACGCCAATAAGCTGCCTGACTTTGTTTTATTATGTTATCAACTCAATTTCATATTTATTTTCACATTTTCACTTCGCGGTCTTTCTCTGTTCGTTTTCCGTTATTTATCCGTGTAGGTCATTTCATTGTTATTCACATTTGATATCATAATTTATCACATACTGCCATGACGCTACTATGACGTCTGTCTGCTACAACTGTCAAGAATTAACGCAATTGGCAAAGCGTAGTGACAGCGGGCCAATAGAGAGCAGGGTCCTTGCCATAATGCAATTTGCGCGCCAATTTTCGTACGTGCGTTAATTAAGTCGAATAGTTTGGCCGAATATTCGGCTATTCGGCCTGAGGCCGAATATACTATTCGTTGCAACATTAATTATTATCAACCACTTATCAGATGTGGATAAATTAAATAAAAAATAAATTTTTTAAATATAATATCGTAATAATTTAAAATATTTTTAATTTTTTATTTACAGTTGTAAATTGAGATAAGTTTTTAAATATCTTAATTTAAAACTTTATATTGCTACGTATTTAGAGGTAAGTTTTGTACATAATTTTATTTTTCTGTATACGGTTTATCTGTTTAATAAATAGGTGCATTTGCGTTTTTTTATATTGTATTCCATTGCATATCTATGACAATATAATTGGGAAAACCATCGCTTATCCTCTAATGCATTTAAGCAACCACAGAAATTTAATTCAGATAAAGGCAAACTATTTTTTTTTAAAATAATTTATTAATTTTAATACTACATAAAGTACACAATTTTATTTTATTTAGTAATAATAAACAGTTTTTGGGATGTATTTTTGACATATGAAATTGCAGTTCTTATGACATTCACATTGTGTCTACATATTTTAGTAGTTTATAAGATATTCTGTACTGCATTAAAAGTAGATTATGAGTGCAGATTTATTGATAGCCTACCGACATTTTTCTTTGTTTATAAGTTCGTTTGTATCCGTCCTTTTTTTTTGGTCTCCTTTGTCACTAGAAACATTTGAAGTATTTGCTAGTTTTTTTCAAAACTCCGTCCCTCATACAACGCTTCGTGATTTTTTAATTTGGAATATACAGAATACTAAAACCACTATATTTTTATATGAAAAATACTTAAATTATTACGAAACGATTACAGTGAAAAACTAATAATCTTTGAATAATATGCCAGCTTATACCGTTACACTCCAATACACTACAGATGATAGGTCATTAAATGTATTCAGCAAATTCAAGGAATGTTTTATTCCTTGAATTCGCTGAATAATGTTCTTACGAATGTCTTACATAAAAATGTTATTAGCAAATATACAGTGGATAGGTGGCCAGATTGCCTACTAATTTGGGAAACCCGGAAATGAATCCGAAAGAGTCGATAAATCCAGGGATTTTTTGAGAGTTCGGGATATATCGGGCTCTGTTGGGCCATCTGGCTGCCTCATTGTGGGTCTGGCAGAACCCATAATGGGCTTGATTAAAAAGCCTCTTATTGTCCAAACAGCAGAAAATGTTAAAAGAAAATTTTTTATTAGAAAAATTTCAAATAAAATAATTTTTAAAATCTTGATTATTTATAAATCATGTTTATATGTTTAGCCTATATTTATAATAATATACTATAATATAATATTAATTACTAAGAAAAATTAATATAATTTCTTAGTAAATCAGTGAATTTATTTCTTTATAAAACTAGATAAAACAGCTTATTTGGAATTAATTTCTGCAGTAACTAGTCTGGAAACAATAATTAAGTATAGAATAATTGCATTTTTTAAATCTGATTTTATATAGTGCTTATATAAATAACTGTACTATTGTATGCAAATACTGTATAGGCTATTCAGATTCATCTCTGGCAATAATGATAAAGCTATATGTAAAATATACTCTATTACAGTATTTACTTAGTAGTGAATATTATATTACAGTAATACCCCGAACTTACGCGATTGGTGGGACCGAGCGATAACCGCGTAAGTCGAATTTGCGTAAGTCGGGGTATAATTTCCCAATTTGTGTAAAATCCAAGTCGGATGTATGTAAGCTAATAAATGTTCTCGTTAATCTTATCTCGTCTTTTGATTCGTTCACGATTACAAGAAATCACCACATACAGTCTCTCAAATCTCCGTAGATATAACAAATACAGAAATAAATAACACAAAATAAATTCTAGCTATGTGTCGATTCCGCGCGACATGTCCGAACATGTAAGCCGAACAATAGTGTGAGGGAGTGAGTAATCGGGAGTTGCGTGACGCTCAAACAAAAGACGAATCGACGAGATTTGAAAATCGCGTAACTCCGGGTTCGCGGGGTAGCGTAAGTCGAGGTATTACTGTATTTCTAACATTAGCAAA
This sequence comes from Centruroides sculpturatus, assembly GCF_000671375.1. Lineage (NCBI taxonomy): Eukaryota > Metazoa > Arthropoda > Arachnida > Scorpiones > Buthidae > Centruroides > Centruroides sculpturatus. The sequence continues at coordinate 92,104 of NW_019384601.1, read as the reverse complement.
TGATTTTCTTGATACTTATATTTATTGTAAATAAGACTATTTGAAATTTGCATAAATTTCTTGTTTTAAATACAGAACTTTCAAATTAAAATACAAGTATCCCTCGTATAACACGGTAGATACGTTCCGAAAAAGTATCGTGTTACGCGAAATTCGTGCTATACAATATAAAGGACTAATCACCCTGTACAAAAGAGAAAAAATCCAGCAAACATAACTTTCTCGGCAAAATAACTTAAAATTGTGTGTGGCAATATCTGTTATGAGATTTTATTTGAAATATTTTAATATTATTAATTACTAGCTGCAAGTACCAGTTTCGCTGGGTTTTTATTTGTTCGTACATTTATATGTAATATAGTTTTATATATATATAAAAGACTGTTTCTTTTCCTTTACATACTTTTTCTCTGATTTGATTTGTTTCCTTATAATTTTCAAGTTGCTCTTCTGTCTGATTATTTCTGTTTCGTTCATAATTTTCTCGTAGCAATGTTAGGTGTACTTCTCTTTCTTCCGTGGTTTCATTTCTCCGTGCCATCTTTTGCCTTTGATTCGAGACCGCAAAAATTCTTTCTTACGCTTTGGCATTGTTTTGTATATTTTTACATTTCACACTTCACTATTCACTTTCCACTTTCTACTTTTTTCTGTTATTTGTACACTTTTACTTATGAAAAATCAACTGAAGCATGTGCGTCACACTTCTCCAAAAGCCATTCCTACTACTCACACATAACGATCCTCGACTATTCCAAAACATTTTCGACTATACGAAAACATTTAAGATTAAGATTAAGATTACATTACAGCCAATATTACCCGTTTTCACAGAATGCAAGAATTAGGTCCTCCGTTTCCAGACTAATTAGAGAATTTTTACATGGGTCTAAAAATATGTTCGATTTCCCACAAAAACGAGAAAAACATCATCTGCGCCTGTAAATCTTGCATGCTGCTTTCTCTTAATACTTCCTTTGTTACTCAACATTTCCATTGTTAACACGTCCTTTATTACTCAACATTTCCATTGTTAACACTTCCATTGTTGACACTTCCATTGTTACACATTTTTGAAGTCAACCACTTTCAACCCCCATATCTCCCAAACCCTTATAGCTATCGAGACGCAACCACTATAGTGCACGATGGGAGACTTGGGGCTACTACCACACACAAACACCATTCATGTGCGATTTGTAGTTTTGGCTGCGGAGTGAAATATAGGCACACACACGTCCACTTATATATATACTAACAGGTAGGCCCGGCGTTGCTCGGGCAAAAGTAACGATAACTAAGATTAAGATTATTACGTTACAGTCACAGAATGCAAGAATTGGGTCCCCTTGTTTCCAGACTAATTAGAGAATTTTTAGATGGGTCTAAAAATATGTTCGATTTCACAGAATGCAAGAATTGGGTCCCCTTGTTTCCAGACTAATTAGAGAATTTTTAGATGATTCTAAAAATATGTTCGATTTCCCGCAAAAACGAAAAATACTGCATCTGCGTCTTGCACGTCGCTTTCTCTTAACAATTCCATTGTTACATAACACTTCCATTGTTGACACTTCCATTGTTGATGGAAGTGTTAAACCTTAATCCTGTCTCTCTCCCCCGTGGGGAGGAATTTCGAAAAATCCGTTCTTAGTGTGCGTTCTTGTAACGTACTATGTGTACCAAATTTCAACTTTCAACTCCTAACAGTTTGGGCTCTGCGCTTATTATTATTATTATTATCATTATCATTATCATTATCAACACGTCTCGATTATATATATAGATACTAGCTGCAAGTACCCGCTTCTCTGGATTTTTATTTGTTTGTACATTTATATGTAATATAGTTTTTTTGCATAAAAGGCTGTTTCTCTTCCTCTAATAATCTTTCTCTGATTCGATGTGTTTCCCTATGATTTTCAAGTTGCTCTTCTGTCTGATTATTTCTGTTTTGATATGATTCGAGACCGCAAAAATTGTTTTTTACACTTTGTCATTGTTTTTTATATTTTTACTTTTTACACTTCACTATTCACTTTCCACTTTCTACCTTTTTCTGTTATTCATACACTTTTACTAATGAAAAATCAACTGAAGCATGTGCGTCACACTTCGCCAAAAGCCATTCCCACTACTCACACATAACGATCCTCGACTATTCGAAAACATTTAAGATTAAGAATACATTATAGCCAATCTTACCCATTTTCACAGAATGCAAGAATTAGGTCCCCGTTTCCAGACTAATTAGAGAATTTTTACATGGGTCTAAAAATATGTTCGATTTCCCACAAAAACGAAAAAAATATCATCTGCGCCTGTAAATCTTGCACGCCGCTTTCTCTTAATACTTCCATTGTTAACACTTCCATTCTTAACACTGCCATTGTTAACACTTCCATTATTGACACTTCCATTGTTACACATTTTCGAAGTCAACCACTTTCAACCACCATATCTCCCACACCCTTATAGCTATCGAGACGTAACCACCATAGTGTACGATGGGAGACTTGGGGCTACTACCACACACAAACACCATTCATGTGTGATGTGTAGTTTTGGCTGCAGAGTGAAATATAGAGACAAACACGTCCATTTATATATATGAATATAGATATAGATATAGATTATTCAGTTCAGAGCTCTTATGCAGCGCAATGTAAAAATATATGAAATAAATTACGTTACGAAGCAGTTAATTAGTCAAGTAAGCAAGTTAATTAAGCTTTATGATTAACTTATACTTCTAATTTTATTGCATTTGTAGACTTGAATTGGAAGTTAATTAATCTGTAGGTAATTAGTTAAATATTGTTTGCTTCCTTATTAAGTACTTTTATTTATAAGTTTGGTTATTATTCTTAGAATTTTTGTTTCGTTCTTAAACTTATTTTAATATTATTTTATATTTTACAGTAGCTGCATACATATATCAATTTGAAATTTAGTAGGTCATGAATAGATATTATTTATATCAGTAGTAGTGGTTTGGGCAGCTTTGATCACAAAATTAATTTCAGATGTCAATTAAATTAAAATTTCAAATAAAAATTTGTTAAATAGAATTATTTCAGATCACAAAATTAATTTTTCAATGAATTTCCTAAATAAATTTGAGTGGCACTAAACACAAAATTAATTTTTCTAATCACAAAAGTAATTTTTACTCAAAGGAAATAATCCGAATGTTGAGAATATTCAAGTAAATTTTTAAAATATGAAAGTATTNGGAAAGAGTAAACAGAAGGTTCGTTATGGTTCGGCCAGGCGAAGAGGCTGGATATAAGAGACAATAACCGATATAGTCGGCTAAAAATTTTTGAGATGCCTGAGCCATACTTGAATCCAGATCCTCCTAAACGGATATCTGAGGTCTTTACTAAATAGAAACAAGAATTACAACTTACAAAGTTTAAGGATAACTGGCCCCTATTTAGGCGTTACAGATATAGAGGAAAGTCGGAAAACTCCACGTGGCCAGCCATCCTGGCGAGGCGCGAACCCACGGCCGAACTCACAGTGTTCACGAAACGAAACCGCTTGGCTACTGGTGGGTCCCTATTATACAAATAATGAAGAATTATGACTTATAAAAAAAATAGGTTATAATACTAAACAGCTTTAATTGCCAAAAAACAAAAAAAAAAGTGAATATGCTGTTCTGAGGGCAGTAGCCATGGTTGCGTATATATATATACAGTATATATTAATATTTAACTAATTAATGTTATTCTATCTACTCAAATAATTTTTGTTTTACTCTTTCCGCTCTGTGGGCACTCGGCTCTCTTATCAAGCCCGCGGATTAAGCTAGGACCAATGGGGCGGTCGGATAATGGGAGATGAGGTTCTACATATCCGGGACGGACCATTTGGGATGGTCCGTCCCGGATATGTAAGGCCTCGGCTCTCACCTCCCGGCAGCTTCAGTGTGGGCCATGATGGGTTTGTTTAAAAAAGGCTTTCATAATACCCATTAGGCGGAAAGAGTAAACAGAAGGTTCGTTATGGTTCGGCCAGGCGAAGAGGCTGGATATAAGAGACAATAACCGATATAGTCGGCTAAAAATTTTTGAGATGCCTGAGCCATACTTGAATCCAGATCCTCCTAAACGGATATCTGAGGTCTTTACTAAATAGAAACAAGAATTACAACTTACAAAGTTTAAGGATAACTGGCCCCTATTTAGGCGTTACAGATATAGAGGAAAGTCGGAAAACTCCACGTGGCCAGCCATCCTGGCGAGGCGCGAACCCACGGCCGAACTCACAGTGTTCACGAAACGAAACCGCTTGGCTACTGGTGGGTCCCTATTATACAAATAATGAAGAATTATGACTTATAAAAAAAATAGGTTATAATACTAAACAGCTTTAATTGCCAAAAAACAAAAAAAAAAGTGAATATGCTGTTCTGAGGGCAGTAGCCATGGTTGCGTATATATATATACAGTATATATTAATATTTAACTAATTAATGTTATTCTATCTACTCAAATAATTTTTGTTTTACTCTTTCCGCTCTGTGGGCACTCGGCTCTCTTATCAAGCCCGCGGATTAAGCTAGGACCAATGGGGCGGTCGGATAATGGGAGATGAGGTTCTACATATCCGGGACGAACCACTCCCGAAACATTCCTGGGGTTTTCGATCCCTTCCAGATTTGTTTCCGAGTTCCCGGAGCGGCAGAAACCTTAATCGCTCGACTAACTAACTCTTTCTAGATTACAAGAAACGAAACCTGACATATCCGCACCAGATCACACAATGTAAAGATCCCAACGATTCGATCGGAATTAAACGAATTCTTCAATATAATAAATATACATTATAATGTATAAACAGTACACATACATATATTCGTACATTCCGGTAGGCTACCATAGTTATGAGGAATTTGTACTGTATTGAGAAATTCTTTTGTTTCCGATCGATCATGCATCGGAAATTTCAATGAGCCGTGATGTGGTGTATAATATCTATTGAAATAATACAAAGTGATGATGAATGAAGAATGTTTGATCGTTACAGATTGGTCCTTCATTTTCTAACTGCAGCTTTCAGCTTTTATTTTAAAGATTTCTAGAATATCTTCCTTAAATGCTCTCTTTCAGCTTTAGGACTGTTTTCACCTTATACGAGTATATTAAAATTTAGGTTGAAAATTTTTCAATTCATACTCTTTGTGGCGCATTTTTGTTATTGTTGAACTAAGAATAACACCGCTTCCCGAAAAGTTTTGAAATCTACAGATAATTTTCTTGGGGAAAGTATGGCGATCAGTCAAAAAATGATCCCCCCCAAGATTTTTACATTTCTAGACTCAGGGGACCTTTAAACGTCGAGAAATGCAAAAAGAAAAATATAAAAAATTCGGGGTTTTTCGGGATGTATGAATGTTAATGTGTGTTGGAGCACGATTTTGTTCGTTCTGTTTGAAGTTTAATAATTCCTATGTTTTTAATCGAAAATTTCTGAAATTTTGCAGAGAGCTTTGTGAGTTAGGGGAATTGATGCTATTAAATTTTTATGGTTAAAGGTCGACGGGGTGAGATACAAACGGGAATCGTGTGTCGTATTTCCATTAAGGCATTTATAATTCTTTTTTCTTTATAAAACCCATCCCTACCATCACAATTAAGCATTTTGACATTTTATAATAATTAATAAAAAAATATCATAACAAATGGCGTCACACTCGCAGTTTTAAATGTTGCCAGGAAAGTCAAGCAACTAGTTTCCAGATTTTTAAACAGTCGATGCGAGTGTTTTGAAATCGTATCCCGGGCCACGAGTTCACTGTTGCTGGCCTATAATGTATTTTTGTTTAGAAAGAATTCAGAATATTTTTGTCCTGGAGTGATATCTATTGAAATCTTTAAGATGAAAATGCAATTTTAAAAATTAAATACAGTAGCTTAGAATCTGAATGATTAAGCATTTCAAATTGTATTGTAATCATTACAAACGTGAAATGAATATGAATTAAATGATTCGATTAAAACGATATTCATTTATGTATTTTAATTTTATCAGATCCTCCGCGATTTCAAATAATATACACAAAAGATTGTTTTATCATCTGTGACTTTTCTGTTTGAATTGTAATCAAATTGATAAGTATTATTGGAATAAGCTTTTCTGCTTATCATTCCTTTATCGATAAGTTTTGATAAATGTTTTATTGACAGATCAATATTTATCTTTAGTTTAAATCCAAAAAAAATCTATTTCTTTTTCAAACTTTCTTAGATTTTTAACAAAAATCATCCAACCAAATAACCTTCATTATTTTTCCTAATATAAAAATATATAGTACCGAACATAATGTAAACTATTTATACTTATTTTTAAAATCATTTCATATATTTATATATAAGACCTATGTCTTTATTAAATCGTTTCTGTGAATCTGTATTTAAATAATAAATTTTGATTTCTTTATATTTTGTTTATTAAATCTTTTTCCGTTCAGAAAGTACACAACAATATCAGATTGATAAAAAAAAAGATTAGTTCGATTTGTGAAAAGCATCCTAATCTAAATATCATTAGTATTTTTTAAATATATTGAATTGTTAGGTACAATTTATACGACCAATAAGCTTCCGTGATAATACAAATTGAAATGCGTCATTTCATTTCATTATTATGAGTTCCTCTTTATTTTATTGTACAATTTCTTTCGTGTGTTTGCTAACAACTATACCAAGTGACGTAAAGCGTGTTCAGAATAATTTCATTCTTTTTTTTGTTACGTTATTAATCCTTTAATAAAGTTATTTTTCGTAGAATTTTAAACTACTTCCCGTCATTCTTTATTGTATTGTGCATTGTGCAGTTTTATTCTTCTTCTTTTTTAATATAAATTTCTTTTCGAATATATAAAAGAAGAAAGGATTGATTACACTCCTCATTCCACGCATTTACTTCCTCATTAGCTGTTGTTTTCTTAACGTTTCCTTTGCCGAAATAATCTACATTGCCGATCTAATTTAACAGATATAAATTATGATTTTTTGTTTGTATTTTAAAAATTACAAGCAAGATTGTTTTGGATGTCATTCGTTACGGTAAGCTAAATTAATGCTCCGCTTAAATCCTATTATCTATTATTTAATTTAAAATTGTTATCCGCTAAATAATTTTAAATTAATTAATAGTTATTTTGATATTATATAAAATAATTTATGATTAAAATAATATATATATATCGTTTTATTATCTCGTACGTAAAAAAAATGGATGAAACTAATTATGTAAATAAAGCAAAATATATTTCTGGAAGTAAATTTTATTTCATTTTTCTATATAACTTATAATAATTTTGGTGTTTCTTACTGAAGCATGAAATTTTCTATAATAAAATGTTTAAGTATTGTGACGCAATATCTAGTATGCAAAAGCGGAACCACGAGGATGGATGTGATTAAATGGAGAAAGTAAACAAGTATGTAGCTTTGTAAAATTTATAGTAAAATTTATTGACCTTAAAGCTTACGTAAATTTACTTTAAAGTTTAATGTATTAAGGTTTCAACAGATATATATATATATAATTTAATCTAATCAAAACAATTGTAGATAAAAATTTATAAATAAACAATTCAATGTATTGAGAGGGACAGCTGTTGATAGTGAAGTTTCATATTTCTCCATATGATTTTTCTTATTTTCGTTATTTAAGCCATAAATTAATAAATTGGAAAGTAGTATTTAAACAAATTTTATTGTAAATTTAGAATAGTCTTGCAGAAATTAATATATTTATACATGTATATAAAAATACTTGTGTATTGTCTGTATTCTCATAGACAATACACAAATATTCAAAAGGGCTAAATCAAAAATTTTAAATATTTGAATAATTAATTAATAAGGGGCTTTTTTAAAAACAACGTTTCAACATTCGAAGAAATGTATCTTCATTGACACACATACAAAAATAATTGAGAGAATTCAGGCCCCCATAGACCCCTGTAGTAAAGAAAATAATCATAAACAATAATGGATCCCCCTTGGATCCGTTACTGTTTATGATTATTTTCTTTTCTGTTTTTTAACAAGTTCTTATTTACAGTAAGCCATGTAAATATATTGAAATTATTATTATCGTGTTGCAATGTTTAAATCAAAACAAAGTTTCATTAACTTTTCAATTATTTGTGTATTTTGCCATTCATAATTTAAAGAATTTAAAAAAAGAATATTATAAATTTTAAAAAATTATTGCAAAATATAAAATTTAAAAATTAAAACATGTAGGGAAACTTCTTTGGTTTTAGATGGTTATTATGTATATACAATAAATAGATAATTTTTAAAAATTTAGGATAATTCTGAGTTTAACGATGTAAATTATATTAATTTAATTATATTTAATATGATTGTTCCTATTCAGTTGTCCTCATTCAACTGTTCCAATATAACTGTTTCACTTTGCTTTTTTTTGCAGATTACTGAGATAAATTTATCTATATCTATTTTTAATTAAAGTTTAATAAGATATTTAATTGAAAATAGTTTTACTTTTAATTTTTTTGCTGTTTTATTCTATATAATAAGACCTATAATCATTACTTTCATATTATAATGCACTTTTTTTTACCATTTAAATAATTATCACTATGTTTACTGTACTTTTTATAAAATATATTATTTGTTGTTATAACTGAATGTTTTTATTGCTATTATATAATGCATATATTTAGTATTTAGATTTTAAAATTAATGTTTATTTTTTTGTACACTGCTTATATGTGAAATTTACTAATTATAAATTTATATTAAGTTTCAATACTGCAATGAAAATAATTTATTGTTGATTTAAAAATTAATATGTTTATTTGTAATCATACAAGTTTATATTTAAGATATAATTAATAAAGTTATTTGCATACATTAATCTATTAAGAATTAATATTTATAATTGTGATAAATATTTGCTATTATTAAGAGCTTTCATCTTTTTATTGGGGATAATATAAAATAAAATAAATTACAAGAATTAAAATAATAACTAATTTTATTTATTTAAAACATAAGCATTTTTATGTCAATTCAAGAATACTGAAAATAATTTAACAGTCTCTGTGAGTTAATTTCTTCTAAAAATTCCGTTTTCTTGACCACTCTTTAATATATTAAAAATTAGGAAATTAACATTTAATAAGATGTATACATTTAGTTCGACGATACATCTTTGACTTTTTCATCAGTTCTGCTATAAAGAGGATGATTCAAAATGTCTTAGACCAGTGTTTCTCAACCTCTAACGAATCGTCACCCCCTTTAACGTAGTATCGCCCCTTCAATAAAACCGTTATGCAGTATCGCCCCCTTTACTATAAATTCCGATGCCGAGGGCCAAGGCTAATGCCAAATTCGTACTGCATTGAATAGACTAGTGACTAGTATAATGTTATTTGTTTAATTATTGTACGTTATAACGAATAAAATATCTAATTATTCTTAATATAATGTTTTACTATATCGCCCTCAAAATATAAATTGTTACTAATCGCCCCCTCAACATGGAAAAACACCCACATGGGGGTGATATTGCCCCCGTTGAGAAACACTGTCTTAGACAAACTTCAAAGGTAGGTCAGGAATTCAAAAACAAACCATTTTTTCCTAGGAACACATAGTCCACAAATGCCATCTGGTTGCTAGAATTATAGGAAGAAACATGCAGAAAAGAATATATATAAGGGATATATATATAAAGTAATATATATAACATGTTTATTAGAACACTTGGGTGGCATTTGTGGCTATATGTTTCTAGGTAAAACTAATTTGTTTTTGTATTCCTGACCTATTTTTAAAGTTTTTTTTAAACTACTTTTGAATTACCTGTATACTGTAAACTATTAAATTTAGATATTTAAGATATTTTAGTTTATTCTGTTTTGCTTGAGAAATAACATGTGTATTTAATTTAATATAATTCCAATATAATGCCACTTTTTTTTGTGATTGGATTTTTATGCTTGGTATTTGACTTATCCATGTGTCACAATATCTTCTATTCTGAATACTGGTATTTTGAACAATCTCGTACTCACTCATTTAACCCTTACTTTCTGGTACTGCTTAAAACTTCGTTCCTTCAAGAATCGTTCTAAGATTGGAAACTGGTTTTTTCTTGTAACCTGAAACAGACCTCTAGTGAGGCTGAAAACATTTGTTTTACGAAGTTTAAGCAGTACCGGAAAGTAAAGGTTAAATGAGTGAGTACGAGACAGGTCCATGTGTAAAAATTAAAAGCAAAAATTGAAATAATTATTTAAAATATATATAAAGTAATATAATTAAGCATTTTTTTAAAAATGTGCTTATTTTTTACTATTTAAACCTGAAAAACTAAAATAGACTTCAGATTTACTGAAATATACTTTAAAAATTCCAACCTATTTAATCAATAACTTTAAGAAAACTGTAATAATTTTTAGACATTTATTTTTATGAATTAAAAATTGGTTTGATTATTAGTTTAAGCTTTCTATATAATTAAGACATTCTTATTATATCATTAAAATAAACAGGTATAAGAAAAGATACCATGTTTGAATTATTTTTAATCATATTAAGATTTAAATATTTAAGAATAATAGATAAGAAATATTAAATTTTTTGAAATTACACATGGATTAGGAAGTTCAAGAATAATACTGATTTTTTTTTTTTAGTTGTGTCTCTTCTGCTTTATTGTTTTACAATCACATCACAGTTATTATACAACAATTGAATATAATACATGAGAATTAATATAATGTATTACATAACAACTTCCTCAGCAAAGTTTTACATAATTTAAAAAATTTTAGGAAATGTTTGTATTTCAGCAATTATTTATGTTTAACTTGAATTAATAAATGTAAATATTGACTTAATTAATATTAAAAATAATTTGTGATTATACCACTTTTTTGTTTTATATCATTGCAAAATTAAACTTTTGTAATATTACAAAAATTAAATGTTAAATTTATTTTGAAAATTTATATGTTTATACATTTTATTAGCTTTTTAAAAAATAATGTATACAATATTTTAATAATTAATAATCAAATAAATTAATTATTCTCAAAAAAATTATCTTTAAATAAAAACAATATGAAATGAAAAAGTATTTATGTAGTTCTAGAATTTATATATATAAGCATGAAATTTTCTATAATAAAATGTTTAAGTATTGTGACGCAATATCTAGTATGCAAAAGCGGAACCACGAGGATGGATGTGATTAAATGGAGAAAGTAAACAAGTATGTAGCTTTGTAAAATTTATAGTAAAATTTATTGACCTTAAAGCTTACGTAAATTTACTTTAAAGTTTAATGTATTAAGGTTTCAACAGATATATATATATATA
>NW_019384601.1:56711-80426 GCF_000671375.1 Centruroides sculpturatus | reverse complement strand
GTTCTAGAATTTATATATATATTATTATATATTATTATTATAATATATAAATATATATTTTTGAATGTGTAAATTATATTTTAATTTTAATAATGTTGTAATAAAACAAATATTTCTGTTAATAAATTGAATGAATGAATCATAAATTATATAATTTATATCTATTATTTTACTTGGTAATATTTTTAAATTTGATATTTGAATACTGTACATTAATGATAATAATCTGCTTTTTCATTTTCTTTCAACAGAGATTGATAAGAACATTTTCAGAGTTGTTTTCTACTAAGTTGTTTATTTCTTTCATCTGGTATTTATCCTAAGAATATGTTTAATCTTACTAAAAGAAGAGATGATGTTCCTATGCACAAATGGTTATCAACAGGATCAATTCTTTTGCCACATGAAATACAAGGAAATGATTCAGAAAATATTCCTTATATTGATACTGATGATGAAAAAGAAACCAAAATCTCTGAAAAAGATAACTTTTGGAGTTCAAAAAAGTAACATTTTCTAACTATTTGATTCTATTGTTTTTACTTTAAATAGTTAGTAGAAAATATATTTTATATAAATAGAAATTATATATGTATAAATATTTTAGTAAGCATATTATTATATATTATTATCACATATATTAAACATATTATCATCACAAATTTAATTTTTTTTAATAAAAGTAGCTACATTTTATGTTTTGATTTTTTTATAGCAAATACGTAATTTTAAAGTAAAAAATATAATGGAGAAAAGTGTATCGGATAGGCTTAAATACTAGGTATTTTTCTTTGTTAAAAATAATAAAAATGAAACTTCATGACTTTAATTTAATTTATTGTGTAACTATAATTATCAGAATTGAACATATTTTTCAATGTATAAGTGTATAACAAATAGGACATTTCAAGTTGTAGCTGTCTATTTCATTCTATACATTTATCATTAAAAAAAATATTTCTTACTTTCAATTTAGATTAGAAGTTTTGTTTTTGAAATTTTTCATAATTTGAAAACATNGAAACTCTTAAAATAGTAAATGTTACATTTTAATGATAAAAATATGTATTCATTATCTGTATTCTTTGTTCTAAAATTATATTGAAAGAATCTAAAAACATACCATGGAATAGAAATCTTGTCTAAATAATAGCATAAAAAATGAATCAGGATATAAAATATTTAACAAGGGAAGATGCACTTTTTAATAACATGTTATGTATCTTGTAGATCTTGGTAACCTTTATAAGCAGGTAAATCTATTTGCATGAATGAGCAATACACAAGGAAACAATGTGAAAAGAAATACAAGCAGTTTAATGATTGTTATATATGTGAAGTAAATGTTAAACTTTCAACATAAATAATTTTTTTAGCAATTCAATAAAATATTTTGCTTACGATCAACATTAATATTAGACAATTTATTCTTTAATTAATTAAATTTAACAAATAAATTAATTAAATTTAATTTAATCAATTATTAATTAAAACAGCAAAAAATGAAAAATGAGATAAACAACAATAAAACATACAAAAAATTAATTATTAATAATTAAATATGTTTTCTTATTAGTAAAATAAAACATATCTTACTAATAAGAAAACTTTGTATTAGAAAACTAATTGTGAAAAAAATTTATACTCACCATGAAAATATTTTATTGAATTTGTAAATTTCTTTTCTTGAACAGTCATTATATAGAAGATCTATTAGCATACTGCTACTTTCCATATATAAAATAAAAATCTAACAATTGTTAACTTTTTCCTTAATAACACAAAAGTTAGCACATGAATGAACAATTGATGAATCAAATTGTAATTTAATCAATGAATTTAACTTGTAAGATTAGATGTGCAAAGATGTCTTATGGTGTTGCATTCTCTTTAATAATAGTTTTGTGTTTTATTTTAGAACTTAACAATCATTATTGTATTTTTCATGTGCAGTACTTTTGATAATTCACAAGTCAGATTCTTGTCATCAAGCTAAAGACAAATATAAATTTATAATAGTTGCTAAATAAAAAATATTTATTTAATATATATATAATTGAATAAAGTTATTTTTATATTAAAAAAAGAACAAGGTAAGATCTAACTTTAGTCAGTGAGTCTAAAACTACAAATGTAACCAACTATACCACACCACAGTTATCAAAAAGATTGCCAGGTGAACTACAGATCATTTCATACATCTTGGATGGACAATATGTGGTATTCACAAGTCAGTTGAGGCTCTGAAAGTTTTATAAAGTTGAAGAGCCTCTTTTTGGTAACACAGCAATCTTGACATATTCAACAAACAATCTGTTTTCTTAATTCTGTGCATTTTTACAGCACAAACATAATTCATGAAATGTGCTGTACTTATTAACTATGTGTGTATTTCTTTTCAAGTTTTATTTTTCCTTCTGTTTTACCCTTTCAAATGAATGGTTTTATCTGCTTACTCAGGACACCAAGATCTACAAGATTCAAAGCATTTTTTTGAAAAGTGTTCATAAGAACTTGTGGCCTTTCTTTGTAAGTTAAATACAAAATAGTTTCAAGTTAAATGTTAAATTAATAAAAGAATCAGATAAATAATATAAAATCATGCTTCTTCAATGATACTATGAGGTGTTGCTTATGAACAGCTAATCAAATGCTGGTTGTTTGGCTATATTTTATGTCATTATTCCAGTTTATATTGTTTCTCTAAGAATACTTTGTTTGTTGATAATGCCATTTGCAATGGATAATCTGTTAATTTCTTTGAGCAAGATGCTAAGTGGCTAGATGATTCCGTTAAAGATAAAAAATCGGATGATGAGAGGATATGAAAACACTATAACAGAAATTGTTTCAATTAAACAAAAACTGGTTGACATTAAAACATACCTACAGTTTCAAATGATAAAAACATATACTAGTCAAATCTCTGAAGGGACTTAGTATATTTGAAGTTTTTATTTTCCTGTTGCTATACTTCTGTCAGAACTTAATGGTTAAATTAATCATCTTTTTAGGGAAATCTGAACGATTTACAACAAAATCTGTGTTGGATTAGAATTTCATATTTATTATCTTTTGAGTTGTTTTTTTGAAGAAAAAAACTGATTTATTTTGCTATTTTATGTTTTATCTATACAAAAAATTAAAAATACTGTATTGTTTAATATTATGAGTGTTTGAAGCATTTGAAAGCAATTAAAATCTCTTTATTATTGTATTAGCTACTTTTTTATGCAAAATAAAAATTGAAAGTTTTATACATTAGTAAAATAATATATTTTATGATTGAATAAAAAAATTAATTATTATATCATAATTAATATTTTTAGTTTTTTATTTTAATATTGGATATGAAAAGAAATTAATTCTTATCCTATTTGAATGAAAAATAAACAAAACTCGACATTCTGTAAAACTCATTGTGTCATCCAAAAAAAGAAATGCAGTTGAACCTCGCTTAACAAGCATAATTCGTTCCAGAATGTTACTCGTAATGCGAAATACTCGTTAAGGGAAACAATTTTTCCCATATAAATTAATGTAAAATATGATAATGCGTTCTATGCCAAAAAAATACTCAAATATTTTATGTATAACGTTTATTCAAGGAAAATTATACAATATACATTGTTACGGAGCATGAATGTGAATCATCATCATCATTTCTTCTAATATGGAATGAACCAACCTGGAATGCAAATTCAGTTTGCAGAAAACAAAAAAATCACAGATAATATATCTGATAAACACGCCAAATGATATGCCAAGTTCTTGGGCTTCGTAAAGGCTATAATTAAATATTAGAAATTAATTAATTTGACTAGAGTATGCTGCCATCTTGTATTAAATTTAATAATTATAATAATTAATTTTTAATTTAGACATTTTAAAAATTGAATTTGGAATTGGTCATTAAATTTAATATGAGATAGCAGCATAACTGCCTACCTCTGGTCAAATTAATTAATTTGTAATATTTAATTATAGTCTTTACATAACCCAAGAATTTGGCATATCGTTTGGTGTGTTTATTGTATAATGGGTGATGGTTGTTGATGTTTGTACACACAAGTTTGGAAAAATGTTTGATCACAAGCGACACTAGGAGTGCATATACTTTTCGTTTTGTATAGATCGATCTGTAAAATCAGATCACATAAGCAATGCATGATCGNTAAAAACATATACTAGTCAAATCTCTGAAGGGACTTAGTATATTTGAAGTTTTTATTTTCCTGTTGCTATACTTCTGTCAGAACTTAATGGTTAAATTAATCATCTTTTTAGGGAAATCTGAACGATTTACAACAAAATCTGTGTTGGATTAGAATTTCATATTTATTATCTTTTGAGTTGTTTTTTTGAAGAAAAAAACTGATTTATTTTGCTATTTTATGTTTTATCTATACAAAAAATTAAAAATACTGTATTGTTTAATATTATGAGTGTTTGAAGCATTTGAAAGCAATTAAAATCTCTTTATTATTGTATTAGCTACTTTTTTATGCAAAATAAAAATTGAAAGTTTTATACATTAGTAAAATAATATATTTTATGATTGAATAAAAAAATTAATTATTATATCATAATTAATATTTTTAGTTTTTTATTTTAATATTGGATATGAAAAGAAATTAATTCTTATCCTATTTGAATGAAAAATAAACAAAACTCGACATTCTGTAAAACTCATTGTGTCATCCAAAAAAAGAAATGCAGTTGAACCTCGCTTAACAAGCATAATTCGTTCCAGAATGTTACTCGTAATGCGAAATACTCGTTAAGGGAAACAATTTTTCCCATATAAATTAATGTAAAATATGATAATGCGTTCTATGCCAAAAAAATACTCAAATATTTTATGTATAACGTTTATTCAAGGAAAATTATACAATATACATTGTTACGGAGCATGAATGTGAATCATCATCATCATTTCTTCTAATATGGAATGAACCAACCTGGAATGCAAATTCAGTTTGCAGAAAACAAAAAAATCACAGATAATATATCTGATAAACACGCCAAATGATATGCCAAGTTCTTGGGCTTCGTAAAGGCTATAATTAAATATTAGAAATTAATTAATTTGACTAGAGTATGCTGCCATCTTGTATTAAATTTAATAATTATAATAATTAATTTTTAATTTAGACATTTTAAAAATTGAATTTGGAATTGGTCATTAAATTTAATATGAGATAGCAGCATAACTGCCTACCTCTGGTCAAATTAATTAATTTGTAATATTTAATTATAGTCTTTACATAACCCAAGAATTTGGCATATCGTTTGGTGTGTTTATTGTATAATGGGTGATGGTTGTTGATGTTTGTACACACAAGTTTGGAAAAATGTTTGATCACAAGCGACACTAGGAGTGCATATACTTTTCGTTTTGTATAGATCGATCTGTAAAATCAGATCACATAAGCAATGCATGATCGGAAATGCTTTCCTGGCACAGTAGTGATGACAGAAAATACAAGAAAGGAAGGACACAAACAGGGTGAGAAAACATGTTTATTATTCTTAGTACAGCAAAAATGCTGGGATGTCTTTGGCTGGTGTATGCGATAGATGTCGCTACATAAACCTTTTGATTTTTGCTGTACTAAGAATAATAAACATGTTTTCTCATCCTGTTTGTATCCTTCCTTTCTTGTGTTTTGTGTCATCACTATCGTGCCAGGAAAGCATTTCCGACCATGCATTGCTATGTGATTTCCCATTGTCTAGGTGTACTCTATCTCTCCTGAAAGTTTGTAACCACTGTACTGATACACCCTGTATAGTAATGTTCTGGAGAAAAAGTAATTATTTACCCCAAACAATAAATAAAATACAAAAACGATCATCAAGAAATGAAAAAGTAAAAAAATAAAAATAAATAAGTGTGGACATAAAAAATACACATGTAAATACAGTTGCATAAAGATAAATAGAACTTAAAAGATTGTGTAATTTCTTTTTACAAAGATTATACAAATTCATTTTTTTTAGCATAACTACCTTTAAAATGACATATTTTTTCAAACATTGAGTCCATTTTTTGCATTCCATACTTTCTGATGTTTCCTTGATCTATTCCTACAATGCAACTTCAATTTCAGCATCCAATGAAAAGCATTGATTGTTTAGCATTACCGTTAATTTTGGAATAGAAGAACTCTGATAGTAACAAGTCTGAGCTCTAAGAAGGGAGTAGAAACACCTGTAACTTTACCACTTATAACTTAAACATTTCTTTTGTTTCTTTTACTGGTCTTACATAATTATGGTTTAAGGGGGGAAAATGGTTGTGAAACCTTAAAAGCATTAAGATGAATATTCATAGAGTGAAACAAAAAGAATTTTTTTTTTTTTTTTACTATGATAATGCAAGATTGTACTGCACTATTTTTTTATGTATTAAAATTGACTAAAGATTGATTGATTGATCAGTTTTTGTATACGTAAAATGATAAATTGTTAAAATATGATACTGTTTTATGTTTCTAGGTGATTATTTATTACATTTAAAAGAATGAGTTTTTTTAATAGCTATGATCAATAGAATTCACTTTTTTAATCACTAGATTTTATTATAGGAATTCTTTGTTGCTATCTATCATTTTCTTCCCTTCCACACAAATTACTTGATTTTAAAATTTTAGATTCAAACTGTTTACACCTAATGAATGTGATTCATATTTTTTTGTTTATTTTATTTTTTATAACTCTCATTAACAAAGTATCTATAGAAACAAAAATAATTGAATGATTAAACGTAATTGTTAAAAGTAATCAATAATTCTGTGTGTAGCGTCTTTGTAATCCAAACGATAATTTTGGTAGATGATCAAACAGCAATTAGTTAGAAAACGTTACAGTTTATTTAAAAGAACACTTTTTTAAAAATTCAGATGCATTTCAGGTTGGCTTGTATTCCCTGAGTAACTTGTATTCCCTGTGATTGTGTTCACAGAGTAACAGTTGCCAGTATACTGTTACTCGGTGAACACTGGATAACACCCATTGTCAATTTGTACTCTGTTCCATTTTTTATCAAGAATAATACATTTTAACTAAAAATGAAATAGTCATACAACTATGTAATAAAAATATTGTCACACATGTCTATACTGTACCATTATATAACGTCACTGAAGAGGGGTTGGGAATACAAGCCAACCCGAAATGCATCTGAATTTTTAAAAAAGTGTTTTTTAAATAAACCGTAACGTTTTCCTAACTAATTGCTGTTTGATCATCTACCAAAATTATCGTTTGGATTACATAGACGCTACACACATAATTTGAAGATACAGCAACCACGTCTTCTACATCTAATCAATAATTGTTTTATGATAAAGGTTGCTTAGTTTCCAAAATTTTATATAAATTATCTAACAGATTTAAAAACTTAAATGATCTTTTATTTATTATATTTAAGTTTTTAAAACTATGTTAAATAATTATTGGGATTATTGGGAATCAAATGCTTTTGGCCTCTTTATATAGGCCATTGTCAAGATACACAAACATTTGAAAATTAAAAAACATTCCAACATAATATTTAAACTACAAAATTCAAAATAGTTAATGTAAATAGTGACAAATAAACATCATAAAACATAAAATTAAATTTAAAACAGGATAAAATACTACAACTATCAAATTAACAACCATATACACTATACACTATAGTTTTAAACTATAGTGTATAAACAAAATCTGGACATTTTAAAACTGAATACTTCCAGCAGTTTGATCTGAATAACTTCCATGCTGTGGATAGTGACTCTGCATTCTTTGCATTCAGGCAACTTTAGTTATGCTATAAATGATACATAATTCTGTAACTATATTAATCACATTTTGTGATTGTGTTTAACTGGATTTAATATGGAATATGTTTAAACAAAACATTTTAAAACATAATTTTATTTATTTACAGAAATGGATTTATGTTATTGCCTAAATCAGTACAGAAGAAATCAAAATATAGAAATGCCTTGAAAATTTTATATCCGTGGAGACCTTCAGGAAGGTAATAATAATTAATTATTTTAAAAAAGTTATTGTATAAAATATTAATTTTAAAATATATATTTCAAATGTAGTTGCAAAACAGAGCTTCCTAGCAGTCATTCTGGCTTTTTTTCTTTCCTTTCTGTGGGATGGTTATCAAAATTAATGTGGAGAGCATTTCGTCATGGTATTAATAGAGAAGATTTATGGAATCTTCCAGAAAGTGATGCAGCTGAAAAAAATGCTGAAAGTTAAGTGTTGCTATAAAACATATTTATGTATATAAACTATATAATTAATAATAAAATTTACATGTTTCATTTTTATAACTTATACAAAACCATATATATTTTATATTATATGAAATAAATTATTTAACAAAAATATTAACTGGAAATTTTTGTGATACTAACTTAATAAGATTTTATCATCCATAGCAAGCCTGTGAAAAGGGGGGAAGTAGTCTAGCCCAAAAATGGAGAGCAGTTGCAATGATTAAAACACATCTCCTAGTTTCTTCGTAAAGATTTTACTTTCAATACTTGCGTAGTTATTTCAAATTTTCCAAATTCTTGATCCAGGATAATTAGAAAATCATCTTGGATCAAGATATTTGTGTTGATGAGGGAGGAGAAAGCAATACCTTAAGGATAACCCTTTCCTCAATAGAAAAATCTATTGGTTTGATCTAATAGTGTTACATATGCCAGTGAGATATTTGAAATTAGATTTGTATTTTGGCAGAAAAAAGTGATCTAGCTATGGCAAGGCTGTCCAGACTTGTTTCTACATATCAAATTAATTGTGAAAAATCAGAGTATATCAGTAGTTAGCAAGTGTTATAATGGAAATGGGTGTGAAATAGCATTGGATACTGTAAGGATATTACATAGGAAAGAAAGTTTGCATAAAAGATTATTTGAGCATATTGAAATAAAAAAAAAATATGTAGAGATAAAAGGATAAATGTTTCATTTATCCTTTTATCTCTACATATTTTTTTTACATATAAAAGGATAAATGTTTCATTTATCCTTTTATCTCTACATATTTTTTTTTATTTTTGTTAATATTTTTATATAGGTTTTTTGAAATGGACATGTTAATTTTTCACATTTTTAATCGTTTTATAACTTTCATTAATCATTCAATAAAAATGTAGCTTTCACTATAATTAATATTAGTTAAATCAGAAATACAGTTAAATTTATTTACTATCTCTTCCTGATACAGTGGTGCCTCGTATAACGTACACCTCAAATAATGGACGCTGCAAATAACGGACTATCTGTTTGGCTGTTACATGACTCGAGCAATGGACTGGCTGGGACAACGGACTTTCCGTTCGGCATTTACGTGAGGCGACCAATGGACTTTTTATGAACAAGTGCGAATGATGTTTTCACTCTTTTGCTGTTGCCAATGACAATCTGCTATTTTTATAATATATTAGTATTATTAGAATATATTATCAGTATATCTAAAGTACAGAGCATTGGGATTAGGCTTGCTTCCTTGTTTATTAGGTACATCAACACAGTGCAGGGTATTTACATTTATTCAAGTGTTTTGCAAATCATGGCTTATAAAAAAACAGAAAAGTGATTTCAATTGAAACAATGCAAAAAATCATCAGAAGGAGTGAAAGTTGACAAAAACTTCCTTGTTGAATGGGGAGAGGTTCAGGAGTTTACCAACACTCATTATCCAAACAGAGCTGAGGCCAACAGTATCAATGATCTCTACAATGATACCCTTGCCTGTCATTTCCGATAGGTGTTGAAGAAGAGAGAGAAACAGACCACTTTGGACATGTTTTTCAAGAGGCCAACAGGGAAAAAACAAAGGATGGAACTAGAGGAGTTGACCCTGCAAGCTTCGGTAGCCTCTCCTGAATCTGAATCAGATTAAAAAACAATAAAAAAAAAAAAAAGACCTGCTGCAATGTGTAAAAAGTCTGTATCTGTATGAATGTGTGAAGAAAGTGTTCCTCCACCTCCTCCTCACAACATCTGACTACCCAGCATAATTGGTGACTGCTCCATTTTCATTTTTTTATGGTACAGTACGGTTATTTTATGCTGCAGAATGAATTATATGTTTTAACATGTATTTCTATGGGAAAATGCGTTTCATATAACAGACTATTCACTTAATGGACATGCACCTGGAACGGATTAAGTACATTATACAAGGCACCACTGTACCTTGAAAAATTGTAATTTTTCCATTGATAACTATTATTAAGTTTATGTTTCTTTTTCTGTTGTCATCAAGAATCTAGCAATGGAAGGAAAATGGGTCTAATGCATCATAACTTAATATTTTGAAGTTCACACACAGGTTTAGAAAAACTTAGAACAGTTAATAAAATCAATTATATTATATTTTCCATTATGCTCTGTGCAAGTATATTCTTTATGGTAATACTATATGGCCATTTAATATATACAGGAAATCCTTATTAGTTTGAAATTAGCTTAATCTTGCAATCCAAAAACCCAGCTGTATTTTATGAGATAAGAAAAAAAGAGTAGATAAGATAAGAAAAGAGTAGTCCATTGATAGAGTGACATCCAAACATGTGTTACTATAAAAGCAAAGCCATATTAACCAAATTAGAGTTGTTTTTGGTCTGTTGTTTTCTTATATGAAAGCACTTCAATCTAAACAAAAAAGCTAATGTACTCATATCACAGTTTGCACAGAATTTTCACTTTGAATTTTGAACTAAGTGAATTCTTTAACATGTAAATCTCTATATCCCCAGCCAGGACAAATAGTACAGTTATGAACTAACGGGATTTCAAACTATTCAAGTTCGAATTAACAAGGATTTTCTGTACATTTTTAAATCTGTTGTTATATTTATCAAGCTTGGACCTAGTTTATTATTGTGTTCATTTTTTGAGAGTTGAGTATTCAGAATTAAGTTATTAGGACTGTTATAGCACAAATCATTCATTTCAGCAATACAAGAATTATTATCCCAATATAAGAGTTAATGATGTAATATGTTGCCATAATTCAATTGCTTTAAAGACTTTATTTATTTATTTATTTTACATATGTAGGAAAAAGGGTATTGAGATTGAGAATTATAGAAATGACAATAAACTTCCAGAGTTCGTAACCGTCGTAACCGTCTTGACGGAATAATAATGCTTTCGCCTTCGTAACGTCTTTTGTTTCCTTTCTACTTTCCACTTTTTGCATCGTCACCCACTGTCGTCTTGTTTACTACTGTCCCTTGCTTGACACTCCTTCCTTCTCGCTTCTCCCCTCACTTGACTCTCCCACGCGACTCCTCGCAAATTTATTGCCTTAATGGTTTAGGCATGTTACTTGTCTAAACCCCACACATATACATAGCAATGCCATTGGACAAAATTTCCATCCCCAAATAACAGTTAATCCATAGATTAAGATAATATAACAAATGAAAACAGTAATAGTATAAGTAATTAATAAAAGATTTGTGATATATACAGTGAATAAAATTACGAAAAAACTAATGTGATAATACACGGATATATATAATATTAAAAATCTGACAAACTGAAAAGTATAAGTAATCAAGATAATTCATAGTAAATGCCAAAAAAAAGTAAAAATAATATATAATTAAAAGTAATGAAAAAGGAAGAAAAATAAATAAAAAAACATATGTATATGTAAGTAATATAAAAATGAGTTAAGGGTTGTATAAGATAGTTGACACATTTGTTTATAAATGTAAAAAGTCATAATGTAAAAGATGTTCAAACAGAGTTTGCATTTTCTGCATTTCAAAAAAACATTTCTTCCACATTTTGTCAGAGTTCTTTGTAAAGGACCAGCATTAGATTCCACTCCAGAAATAAGTAAGAGTATTAAAATTAATGTAACATTATTGTGTATTCCTATTAAAAAATGTTTAAAAACGTCAATACAAAGACTTCCTTCGTGTCACCTAGAGTCTAAGACAAAATGTNCCATACCGTGTGTTAAAGCGTGGACCCAAAAACTTCAAACTGGAAGTAAAAAAGCGTCATATTACTGTCAACATCGATAGACTCAAACCCGCATACATATGTGCGGATGACTCAACGTTCTCCCCATCTACATCAACAACAGCTTCAGCAGAAACAGCAACAACAGAGGCAACAACAACGGTACCCCCAGCAGAAGCTTCGCCACAGCAACAGAAAACTGTCACACGCGCAGGTCGTCGCGTAAAATTTAACCCCAGGTATTTGTAAATATCTCGCTATCGCTGGCGGGGGACTACTGTTGCGGTCGCGAACTATTTCTTGTCGCGAACTAATAGTCAACATTTCTGTAAGGCGGTAAATTGCCCGGAGCGTTAGCCGATGAACTACTTCTGGACTAGCTGCCGAGACGACCAGTCGACCCTACGCTACGCTCCACGAACTGTGATACCGCTCGTTAAAAAAAAACATTGTAAGAATGAGTTAGAATATAATCTACTAGTTAATTAAAAGTGTCATGTTTTTACGTTATGTCGGTCGAGTTACTTTAATCGACAAGTTGGGATCAACCTGACAGTGTTATAAATTAAGACACTTGGCAGTTTTCTCATCTTTTATTCAGTTGATATGTGTGAAATTATACACGTTTCAGGCTCCTAAGCCCCTTATCAGCCAACTAAAATATTAAAGGAGTATACAATACATAAATATCATATAACAATTATTTAATTTTAAACACATTACGGCTCTTAATAATCTGAAACTGTGCTTTGAACTTTGTTGCTTCAGACACAATGAAGTGTTATAACTTGGCGGTTTTCTCATCTTTTATTCAGTTGATACATGTGGAATTATACACGTTTTGGGCTCCTAAGCCCCTCATCAGCCAACTAAAATATTAAAGGAGTATACAACACATATATAATATACATATATACACAAACTATAAAATTATATATCAAAAATTTTTTGATTTAAAAACATACCTATATATACACAAGTTTTACAAATTTGTAAAACTTGTGTATATATAGGTATGTTTTAAACTTAGTATTTTGTTAGTAGGAAATATTATCTTTTGTTATCTGTAAATTATAGAAATTAGTTTTACACTCCTCAAAAGTGAAATCATAACTCAACAAAAGAATATGCATAGCCACATGCACATTGCAAGACCAGTAGAGGTGAGAGACATATGCAAATGGTTAAAAAAACAAACATAAATATGCAACAGACATCTGTTTATTCAGGAATGAATATGGCCTCCTAGGGCAACTATACAGGCTCCTACATGGTGAGGCATACTATCAATAAGGTAATTTATCTCTTGCCAAGCTGTGTCCACTGTGATGTGCATGTCATCTACAGAATGCAGCTGTGGTCTCTGGTGCATCTCACATTGGACAAGGTCTCATGAGTGTTTGATGGAAGAGAGATCTGGAAAAGCTACTAGCCAGGGAAGAATGTGAATTCAGTTCAGGTTGGTGAGTGTTTGCCATACAACATGTGATCGGGCATTATCTTGCTGAAACAACATGTTGGAAGTAGCTAGCACAATGGCTGAACCACAGGATCCACAATTCGTGTAACATACTGGTCTGCTGTCAGAATATCAGGGTTATCTGTTGATTGAACATGATGCCTCCCCAAACAATGATGTTCAGTGTGGGACTAGTGTTACTATTGGTAAAAAGGGCTAGTGTGAGAATCGGGGTTTATGCATCAAAGCCTAAACCGTTTTCCGACAACGGGGCGGTGAGTCCCGCTCACAGAGTCAGTGGATGGTAATTTAGGAGGGCGAAAATCGAGTGGGAGGTCGCGGATAAGTCGATAAGGTGTTAACCGAGTACGAGTAAACACACATATTTAAAATAACATATATATATTTTTAATTAACTAATGATATATATGAAAAGGTTATAATAATTAAAAATACTACTAATCTCTAACCGAGGTTACAATAGGCGGTTTTCATGCATCTCGCATATTTACGATAGAGGACATTCTTGGATCCTCTTAATATCTATTTAGGAATTAGCCCGAGTCCACCTGCGAGAAGGGAGAGAATTCTACTTACTAATTTGTAGATTGTAGAATCTAACCGTGTTGTCCGTCTTTGGCGGTCAGCGATGAGGATCGTCAATCCGTTATTTCCTTCTAAGTTGGAGGCCACTCCGATACTGGCCAGGAGCCCTCTTTATACTGATTTCGAGGGGGTGAGAACTATGACGTTATTCATGATTTATCCGCACACCTGCTAGTGTGTTGATATTTGGATCTAGGTAGTTCGGACAACTGATTCAGCGAAGTTTGTTTAATTTATTGTTATTGGTGTCAAAATGATATGATTTTATGATATAAATTCTTATAGGTTTGATGGCTTTCATCCATAAATTAACAATCATTTGACAATAATTTCTTTAACCTGGTCAACTATTTAGTTATTGTTTATATCAAACGTCGAGTTTGACTATGAACAAGGCGATTTATTGCCGTAACCACGTGTTACGTGCAACCAAGAGGTGATAAGAAATATCTCTTATTCCCCTCTTGTTGATACTAATGTCTATAGAATAACTGTTAAACAAATAGAGATGATTTCTCTTATTGATATTTTAACATTCTTCGTTTTTTTTCTTGTTCGAGGAGAGCGTCTCGGTCATTGACCGTAGAAGTCCCCCTTTTCTCTTTTACTAGGAAAATTCCTAGATTTGTACTGATCTAAAAAGCATGTAGTGTTCCCCAGGATACCACCTCATTCATCCATGGTCATCATTCCTCCACAGATAAGTGGAATTCATCCATAAACAATACTCAATGCCATTCAGTAGTCCAATTTCAATGATGATGATACTACATCAGACATGCAGTCATGTGTTGAGCAGTTAATAACACAATACACACCCCTGTTGCTGGTTGCTTTGCATGTAGCCCAACTTTATGCAGCTGTTTTAAATGGTTTGAGTGGACACAGATGCACTCATTGACTGCAACAGATGGCTTCAGATGTCATGTGCACAGGCAAACAGGTCTCAACAGACCATTTGGTAACTCTGTTGGTCTGTGCACTCTGTCATGTGCCAGTGCAATCCACTCCCTCTTTCACATGTTCACAGATGTGTCCATTGTGTCGCTTATTGCTGTATGGTACTTGTATTGTGCACAACACATGTGGCAACTGTACGCATGAGCAAATCAAGGTTGTGCAGCTCCAGGATACAGTCTTGTTCCTCAGCTGTTAACTGGCGATATTCAGCTCACTGTTGTCTCCAAGGCATTTTTTATATTTTTTTGAAAATTCAACTGCCACAAACCATTGCTGATAGCATTTATGGTCCAAGTTGACCTTTATGTTGGTCAACTTTAATGTTGGTCAAATATGGTCTTTATAGCCCAAAACCAGGCCCAACGTATATGCAAACTTAATCATTTGCACATCTCTGTCCTCTATTGGTCCTCCCAATGACATATAACTTTTATCTGATTTGGGATCTAGTAGTTAATGTAGAAACTAGTGCCATTATTTGAAGCAAAAGAAAGTAGGTGCTTCCATGACAGTCTAAAGCAAAAAATGCAAATGTTATGGACAGATTGTTGTGTGCTGACTTACCATAGCAATTTCTGGAGTAATTGCTATTTATTTAGATTTGAGTATGCAGGAATTTTCACAGGAACATAACAGGAATGTCACTGAGTTGCTGTGCTGTTAATTGTATGGCAAGATATAAAAAAGGATCAGGTATCACATTTCACTAGTAAGTTTGTAGTGCTCTGACACTATTTGTAATTATATTATTGTCTCTTTGTGTATTTATTGTTATAGTGTATTAGTTTTTTTCTTTTCGTTTTATAAGCTTTTTGTTGTCGTGAATCGCATTTTGGATGTCAAGTCAGTGTGTTGTGATTGGCTCGCAGCCGGGTTATGTGGTGGCTCACATAACCCTGGAAAGAAAGGGGTATAAAAGGTGAGCTACTACACATAAGAAGGACTCTTTTTTGGTTTTCTTTGGAGTACAAGACATTCCCTAAACCAGGAAGGATGGAGTCTTTGGGAAGAGATTGAAGGTAAGGGCTGCTGCCATTTTTGGAGGAAAGTGACTGATTGAGCACGAAGGGAGAGAGGGAAATAAAAGGGGTATAAAAGGTGAGCTACTACACATAAGAAGGACTCTTTTTTGGTTTTCTTTGGAGTACAAGACATTCTTCTTCTGTGACACTGATGAAATCCATCTTCATCAGTGTCACAAGGATTAAGGGGACATCGACTGTGGTGATTTTTTATATAGACTAGAAAGTGTGTTTGTAGAGAGGTTTATTTTCAATGGACTGGTTCTCAAACGATCAGCCCACGTGCAGATCAATTAATATATGATGTAAAATATGGACTTATTGGATTGAAGTGAACTAAAAGGGAATAATCCCTCAACTGAATATGATTGCCTGTATAATTATTGTAATCACTAGTATATATGTAATTAGTTGATTTAGTTATAGAACTGTTTGATTTCTTTGTTACCATTACCTTTGTAACCTTATTGTAGCTCACTCAGGTGGGTAGGTTTAATGCTTTACCTAAGGAATATAATAGTATTGTATAACAAGGAATTGTGTGGTTTTCATTTTTTTTTTTTTTTTTTTACTATGATAATGCAAGATTGTACTGCACTATTTTTTTATGTATTAAAATTGACTAAAGATTGATTGATTGATCAGTTTTTGTATACGTAAAATGATAAATTGNTTAATGCTTTACCTAAGGAATATAATAGTATTGTATAACAAGGATTTGTTTTTTTTTTTTTTTTTTTGTGTTTGGCCTTTATTTTTCTCTTACCTCTCCTCAACCTGTGTACTTTGGTAATCCTACAGATTTACAAGTTAAATATAGGCCTAGTTGCTCTGACACTATATTGTTGGTTGGTGATCAAAATCTCATAACTCCTTCTGAAGAAATATTTTTGGAGAAACATTAAATTTCTTTCAGAAGTCTGTTGTTTCCATATGTTGATTAGTATATTTTGTGAGAAACATGTGACACTAAGATGATGCAAATAACAGTCAATCACGTTTTGTTCATTGAAATGAGGTAACAGAGGTCAGACTACCTGTTACAGAGAACAAAAGTACTGTATATATATGTACTAAGTTCATGCTCTTGATCGAACTTCCAGCAACAATTGATTTATATACAATTCAGCTTAAAACTGAGACAATGACAATTCAACTTAAACCTAATACTATTACTACTTACAACTAAAAGAGAAAAGAAAGGATGAAGGAGGGTCTACTGGTAGCTTAGATTGGTGGTCCTGATACTGGGGTAATGTCGACTATGGTTGCTTCGTGGATGGAGAATATCCAATCTGTTGGCATCCAGGGTATTAACAAACAGTTACCATTAAATATGTGCTGAGGCAGGTCCTTGAACATGTACGGAAAGACTTGCTTAGTTTCGAGTCACCATCCACACGTGGTCTATACTGATCTTCTCTCTTCTTCTACCTTCCTAGGCCTGACTCCTCATAGTTTGTCTCTTGGTCACCTGACCTATCTCATTGGTGGTGAACCCCAAAAGTGATTCTTGTTTACTCCTGGTTTCCCCAGGTCCCCTTCAGGCAGGACCCTTCCTTTCTTTTTGTACACTGGCCCAATCAAGACTCATGAACAGTAAAGCTCTTGTCATGTGACAGGAAGGAAGAAGAATTACAGGGAAGAAGAAAGGAGCTCCTATTCTATATACAATTACAAAACAAACGTGGCAGACAGCCACAATTTTATCTATGTATTGAACTAGGTTCGACTCAGGACCTACATGAGTTTTACAGAACACGAGAAATGTTTTGTTATCCACTAATGCTGTAGCCTAATTCAAATTTAAGCAGATATTGGAGTTATGAGGGTTTGATCACCGACCAATGATATGGTATCTTTTTTTGTACATAAAACAATCAGACAATGGATATTTTGTTGTCAGATTTCCTAAAAACAAGTGTTGCTTGGTTAAGTCTTGTGTTCTTAACTCCCCTTCCTTTCTTTCAAAACTGTACTTCTGGGCTTTTGTCCATCTGGCTTCACCCTTATTGGTTGGTCTGATGGTCTTATGTGTTCTTTAAGACAAAAGGGTAGAATCGGATTGGTTAGAAGAACTAGCAAGAAAGGGGATATAGGGATGGAGAATGTCTAAACAAGATCTTTCAAGACAGACTCCTGGAGGAGTAACACGTGTTTGTTGAGAGGAACTAAAGGAAATTCCCCCAAAGAAGAAAGACATCAGGTTTAAGTGCCAATCATTCCCCTTTTTTTTTCTAATTTCTTCAATCTGATATCTTATTTTCTTCCAACAAAACCCCATCTTGGTCCAGGGCCCTATTTTTGCAAAAATTAGTTAAGTTAGAATCAAGTTAGGTTAAGTTTCTTTGTTTTATTGTCACATGGGACAAGGTCAATTGTATTGTACGATTTCATCCCAATTTACTGTATACCTATACAGTGGTACCTCAGGATACAAACGCCCCAGCATATGAAATTTTCAGGATATGACATGAAATTCAAACATATTTTTGCTCCACGATACAAACAAAAACTCACCATACGACGTTACATTAGTTCACAGCGCCGTTTTTACTCACTTCTGTTCATTGGTCTCAGTCCGCGTGTTTGCTTCGTCGTGGAAGGATCTCGCTTGATAAAGGAAATCTTCAGAAAGTGACTGATTTTATTGAAAAGAAACATCCTGAAAAGGTTCACACTGGCCGTATTGCTGCTTGGAGTAATGACATTTGCCTAAGTCATTTTAGAAACATTTTAAAAAGTAGGCAAAGCCAACCTCTTTGGATAGATATTTTACCATGCAACCTCTATCCAGTGAAAATGCTGATGGAAGTGAAGGAAAGAAAGCAAAAAGCAGTGAATAAAAATTAAAAAATATATATATATAAAACAACTCTAATTTTTTATCTTTTCTAAGTTATTTTTGTTATTGTTACATTATGTTATGTAAGTTAAGTTTTAGTATCATTTCCCTTCTCCCTCTCTTCTGCCACCAAATTACACCTCCACCATTGTCTGCAAAGGTAAAGTGCAAATAAAACTACATTTTTTTAATCAATTATTATTCTATTATGGTTATTTATACATTTACAACTACAAAATGCATTTTTCAGTGTTTTCCTTACTATAGTTTTTTTTTTAATGTACTACTTAGCTTTAATTTGAGTGTGTTTTTCGTGTTGGAATGAATTATTTGGTTTTACATGTAATCGTATGGGGAAAAATGATTCACCTTACGACATTTTCATGATACAATCTCAATTTCGGAATGGATTAATTTCATATCCTGAGGTACCACTGTACTTGTAAATGTAAATTTGATAAATTTTGTTGGAAAATTTCTTTAAGGCAAACATGAAATATCCAAAATTCTATCTGCACCGAGTGATTCTTAGGAGTCAATATTTTTTCTTGGTTACACAAGCAATACTTTGGTTGGTAATTGGCAAAGCAATATGTGACAACAAATGGAAACCAAACAATAGTAGTGTTCTTTGCAGTCAGCACTTTAAACCAGACTGTTTCGTCACACAGAACGGATACACCTATTTGCATGAGATGTTGGTTCTTACAAAGTTTGATTTTCCTCAGCATCTACAGAGACAGCCAGTATTGCCACAAAGACCACTAAAGTGAATATTGGGGTTTAGTAGTAATATGTCATTGGGTCCTGCAATTTGAATGTGGCTATGTGCATTCTTTTGTAGTGTTGCAATTTCACTTTTGAGGAATATAAAACAAGAAGTTCAACAATTCTAAATGTTTTTGGAACTTTACTCCATCTTCAAATGGTTAAAATACTTTAACACAAAAATAGAGAAATATAATAATAAAAAAATCAAATCATTAAAAACAAACATTACAAAAATGTTGAATACCATGAAATTTGAATTTAATTTTTGTGTTTGATAATTTAGTTCTTTATTATTATAGTAAAAAATTATTTTAGTCTTCAAGGAAATAATTATCTGAAAACACTTGAAATCGAGGAATTATTAGATTTAATTTAAAGCTTTTTTTTATTATTATGACATTTTAATGAATATAAACAAAAAGATTCTTATAAAATAATTGTTAGTAATTTTCTTTAATTTATTGGCATTTGTGGCAAATTAATCTATCTGTAATATTCTAAAATAAAAAAAATCATTAGATGTGAGCATAAATAAAATAGTTATAGCTAGAAATTGAATATATTTACAAAATAGCAGAAAAGAATTTCTTAAACAAATTTATTCATTTTTTATACTTTCTTTGAATATAAAATTTGCAGATATAATCAAGTAATAACTTTGTAAGCATTCATATTATATTTATTTATCTAATATTTACAGTCTAAAGCTGAAATTCTAAAATTCATTAAATGAAACTATAAAATAGGTTATTTGATTGATTTAGTAGAAATGTTTACTAAATCAAATAAAAAACTAAGATTTTTTGTTATTTCAATGATGGTGATTAGAAAATATTTTATATTTTACAGGCGATATTATTAAGATTATTATTGCAACATATTGACTCTCAAGACTCCAAAATTCTTAATGGAATAATTTTAGCATTTGGTTTATTTTTTACTCAGTTACTAAGATCTTTATTTCTCAGTTTATCTTTTACATTAGGATTTTTTACAGGTAAGAATATAAACTTATATCAATCATTAATTTATTATTGATAAATATGCAAAATATTACACACAATTATTTAAAGAAATTTCAAAAATTGGACTAACTTGTTTTATTTGAAACATAAAATTATAAGTAGAATAAAAAATATCAATCCTCAGAAACAAAAAAACATATGAGAAAACATGCATTATTTTCTACAGCAACCCTTCAACTGTTTATTTTAAGATGAAAGGATAAATTTAGAAAGCTTTTAGGAATAAAAAGTAGGAAAAAAAACAAAAACTAAAGATGGCTGAAAGTAAACAACTTCTAACAGATCTTATAAGAAATTAATCATTTCGTTTTCTGAATCTCTGGAGTCTGCATTATTTTCTGTTTTTCTTGAAAAATTCACAGAAATTTAGTAATATTAGCATTATTAACAAATTAACGAAAACAAATGTTTTTGGCCTTCACCAAAGCCTGCATCAAGTTTTTAACGAATTGGAATGTTTGAATGATAGTATTCGAAAAACAATTTTAAATTTTGAATATCCTGAATCTAATTCAACATTAAAACTATTAAAACTCGCAATTTTTTGGCCCTGCCTCATATATACATTTTATGATGTACAGATTGAATTAATATAGTCTAACTTTGCCCGAACTTTTCATAAAGATACCTCCACACATGCGATATCATATTGCAGTCTTTAAAATTAATACATTTGCTGGTGCAGCTGGCTTTATATATTTCCAAAGCCTCCAGGCTACAAATATGGTCTGTTTGATAGGCCTAACTTGGTGTTCTGGAGGTCTGCATGCACTTCGGGGTCAGTTGCATACATGGNTATTTCAATGATGGTGATTAGAAAATATTTTATATTTTACAGGCGATATTATTAAGATTATTATTGCAACATATTGACTCTCAAGACTCCAAAATTCTTAATGGAATAATTTTAGCATTTGGTTTATTTTTTACTCAGTTACTAAGATCTTTATTTCTCAGTTTATCTTTTACATTAGGATTTTTTACAGGTAAGAATATAAACTTATATCAATCATTAATTTATTATTGATAAATATGCAAAATATTACACACAATTATTTAGAGAAATTTCAAAAATTGGACTAACTTGTTTTATTTGAAACATAAAATTATAAGTAGAATAAAAAATATCAATCCTCAGAAACAAAAAAACATATGAGAAAACATGCATTATTTTCTACAGCAACCCTTCAACTGTTTATTTTAAGATGAAAGGATAAATTTAGAAAGCTTTTAGGAATAAAAAGTAGGAAAAAAAACAAAAACTAAAGATGGCTGAAAGTAAACAACTTCTAACAGATCTTATAAGAAATTAATCATTTCGTTTTCTGAATCTCTGGAGTCTGCATTATTTTCTGTTTTTCTTGAAAAATTCACAGAAATTTAGTAATATTAGCATTATTAACAAATTAACGAAAACAAATGTTTTTGGCCTTCACCAAAGCCTGCATCAAGTTTTTAACGAATTGGAATGTTTGAATGATAGTATTCGAAAAACAATTTTAAATTTTGAATATCCTGAATCTAATTCAACATTAAAACTATTAAAACTCGCAATTTTTTGGCCCTGCCTCATATATACATTTTATGATGTACAGATTGAATTAATATAGTCTAACTTTGCCCGAACTTTTCATAAAGATACCTCCACACATGCGATATCATATTGCAGTCTTTAAAATTAATACATTTGCTGGTGCAGCTGGCTTTATATATTTCCAAAGCCTCCAGGCTACAAATATGGTCTGTTTGATAGGCCTAACTTGGTGTTCTGGAGGTCTGCATGCACTTCGGGGTCAGTTGCATACATGGACAAGGCAGTGGTATGCTTATTGTTTTTTTCATGTCATATTGATGCTCATGTACCCTTTTTTGTATTGATCGTTTAGTTGAGCCAATATACACTAACTCCCTTCAGAATCTATCATCCCTTAACGATATATTGTACACTCCTGAGACCCTGCTTTGATCTATCTTATCTTTCGCATTGCATAGCAACTTATATATTGTGTCAGTTCTCTTGTACATGATTTCTGTGCTAAGTTAATTATGCAGGCCTATCAAACAGACCATATTCATAGCCTGGAGGCTTTGGAAATATATAAAGCCAGCTGCACCAGCAAATGTATTAATTTTAAAGACTGCAAAATGATATTGCATGTGTGGAGGTACCTTTATGAAAAGTTCGGGCAAAGTTAGACTATATTAATTCAATCTGTACATCATAAAATGTATATATGGGGCAGGGCCAAAATATTGCAAGTTTTAATAGTTTTAACGTTGAATTAGATCATGTTATTTGAAATTTAAAATTGTTTTTCGAATAGTACTATTCAAGCATTCCAATTCGTTAAAAAACCTTATGCAGGCCTTGGTGAAGGCCAAAAATGTTCATTTTCATTAATTTGTTACTGTAATTAAAGGTTTTGTTGCACATGATGACCTCCAGTAATTTAGAAAGGAGATAATTTTTTTAGTTCAATTTCACTAAATTGTTACTTTAAATAAAATAATTAATTAATGATGTTTTACTAAACATTGAAATAAGTATATCAAGAGTATAATTATAATAATGTAATATAATTTATAAGACAGAAAATAATTTATAAATATATTATCTCTTAGTTTAAGCTATTGATCTATTAGCAGTTTTTACTTTGATTCAAATTAAACAACTTAAAGAAGTTTTACTTTAATTTAATTAGTAAAATAATTTATTATAAATAAATTGCTACAAATTGTAAAGAATTTATCTTTATCAAACATAAAAGTAATTAATTTTTTCCCTCAGTATTGCTACATACCAACAGAATGCTGAAAATCTATCAGGCTAGTTTAATGCTAATTATTAAATAAATTACGTAATCAATTTGGCACCAGAGGTAAGCGTTAGGCGCCATCTCTTATTAATATTAATAATTATAAATTAATTAATTAATTTAAATAATTTAGAACCGCTGGGAGAAAAAATCGGCCCGGAGCGGGACTCGAACCCACAACTCCGTACTGTTCGACACGAGACGAG
>NW_019384601.1:0-56297 GCF_000671375.1 Centruroides sculpturatus | reverse complement strand
TTTGAGTCCCGTTCCGGGCCGTTTTTTTCTCCCAGCGGTTCTAAATTATTTAAATTAATTAATTTATTTATAATTATTAATATTAATAAGAGATGGCGCCTAACGCTTACCTCTAGTGCCAAATTGATTACGTAATTTATTTAATAATTAGCATTAAACTAGCCCGATAGATTTTCGGCATTCTGTTGGTATGTAGCTATATTGTATATCGAGTTTGGAGATGTTTGTATCCCTCAGTATTTTTATCTTTTAATAACTCGTGAACTTGTAAACTGAACACTGCCATATTGAATACTACAAAACATCAAGAATGAAAGTTGCTATTGTGTTACAACCATAAATTAGTAGAATTCGTTAATTATGTAAGAAATTAAATTGGTTAAGTTTTTTTTTTTTTTTTTAAACCAGAATCTTAAAAATGGGGTATGCAGATTCCTTGAAGCTGCAGATTATTCAAATAAATATGGTATATTAAAAATTTTATTAATTTTAAATATTATTTATATATGCTGCATAATGAAATTAGATCATGCAATAGAAATTGTGAGAGATGTTTATAATCAAATAGTTTGCTAAATAATACAAATATTTAAAATTAAATAGAATTTTATACATTTTGCTAGATAAGGAATTTTCAAAAATATTTTTTAACGCAATTATTTTTAAGGCAAAGATTTTCAGTGAGATTATACTGAGATTATATAGATTGAAATGTAAATTTTATAACAAAATATGTAATTAGAACTCAGAATGTTTTGCTGTAAGTTTTATTTGATTGATTTTCTTGATTTAAACATATATGATTCATAAATATAATATATATATTGTATAGAGTGTAGTAATGTATATAGAGTAAAGAATTTCAAGTTCTTTATGTTTACATAAATTATAGGTACACGCTTACAAGGTGCTTTACAAATTCTTTTGTATAAAAAGTTACTTAGAATGCGTGTAGTTGGTGAAAAACAAGCTGGACAGGTAAAGTTTTTAGACCAATATATATTAACTAATCTGTTTATGTCCAAATTTTTGTTATCAGGTTATTTTTAAGCATTTATTGTATTTTTACTCCATAAATTAAATTCCATGAAGTTCATATTTAAATTAATTATCAGATAAAAATTTAATTTTTCAGATTTTTCTATGAAAATTCATTCCAAAACAAAAATTACAGATATATTGATTTTATAAATTCCTATTTCAGTTTTAATATAAAAATGATTAGTAAACAGCAGTTTAACATTCTATAGTGAATTAATTAATTTTCAAAAATTGCTAAAAGTCATTAAATTATAATTGTACTAATTAAATGATTTACGATTGTATTCATAACCAAGAATCAAGAGTTAACTAATTATTATTTACTTTACTTTTAGTATATGAATGCTTATTGATTGACTTTTAACTCTTGATTCTTGGTTGTGAAAAGACACAATTAGAATAATTATAATTTCATAAATTTTGGACATTTTTAGCAATGAAATTACCAACAAAAATAAACAATAACTCTTAAAATTTTAATGTAAATTTATTTATTGTCTTTAATATTTTATTTATTTATTAATAGATTTTATTTGTTATTTAATTTCTTTTATTAACCAAAAATACTACAGTAGAGCATCGATTATCCGACTCAATTGGGGACTGGGGTTGGTCGGATAATTGAAAAGTTGGATAACCGAAAAGTATGAAAAATCCATTATTAGTGTAGTATATTATTATATCCCATGTAATTAGTATATTAGTATATCGCTATTAATCTACTTTGCGTTGAATTTTCCTCCATGTTAAGCCTATCAAATTTTTTTAAAAAATAATAATCGTCTCTATTGTATCGTTAAAAATTAGAAAGTTAAGCCTCATTTAAATACTGGTTCCCTTTCATGGTCGATCCAGTGTTGCCAGCTAAAAAATGTAAAAATAATATTAAAGGAGCCAAGACATAGCCAAATATTGTAGCGCCACATCACTAGCGGACATTTGAATTTGCCGACTAGAACGCAGTCGGTTAACTGAGGTGACGGTTAATCGGGGGTCGGTTAATCGATGCTCTACTGTATTAATTTATTTTAAATCAAAATATTGAAAATAGAAAAAGTTTCAGTAAAAAAATTAAATGGATTCAACTAAATAAATAATCAGTAATAAAAGAAAAGTTGTTATAAGTATTTAATCATAATTCTGTTTTAATAGTAAAATATAATTAATATATTTTACAGATTGTAAATTTCTACACAAATGATATTGAAAGGTTGTTTGAATCTGTGGTTACAGGTGTTCTTGCACTTGCTACACCTATCATGTTTATTTTAACACTTACATATTCCTGTGTTCTGCTTGGTCCATGGCCCTTATTGGGACATTTAATAATTTTGTTATTCTATCCTCTTATGGTAAGTTTATTTTATTTATCTCTGATATTTCATATGATATATATGTGATATTTATATGTATAATTTTACTCAGTTCTATCTAGAGTTTTGTTTCCAAATATAATTTGTCTAAATGTAGTGTAATATATTTGTATGTTAGGTTCAGACAACTTACTGAATACAAAGACAAGATTTGTAGAACAGATTGAGTATTCCCAGTCTGATATTGTGAAATCTATAACTTAGCTTTCACAGAAGGTAGCCCTTTGGGATAGAACTATGATTTACTGTTTTTTTCTGTGAAAGATGATGCATTAATGCATATACAACTATGATGAACCATCATGATTTAATAAACCATCAAACATTGTCTGAGTGAGATCTCTGTGATTACTTGTTTTCTGTTGGGTTGTTTATATATCATTAAAAACGTTATAAAGATTTGATAGTAGTAATAATTTCAACTCTACCCTATGTATTCCAAAATCCAGAAAAATTTAAAAATATGAAACATTTCAATTTCAGGCATTGTAGATTAGGGATGCTTAACTTATAAATATATTTTTTTTTTTGTAGTGATGAGGTATATTTGATGTTTTGCTAAATCTAATCACAGCTGTAATATAGTTGTATAATACAGAAAGTTAAAAATTTTTTCTTACATGTATTACAAAAATTTCATTTTATTTGTATAAAATTTGTTTCAAAGTTTGGAGAAATACTGTTCAATCAGTATATACTGGGTTGAGCATCAATGTCAACATCTCCCACGCTCTGAAAGGTTTTGAATTGTTATCTGGAGACAAGGGAAGACCATTGGTATTCATTATTTTAAGTTGCTTCTTGTGTTTGTTCTATGAGATATTCGTTATCCAAACATATGTTTGTTGTCCAAACATAAAAATCTTTTGCGAAAGTATTTATTGTCTGATTTGTTTGTAGTTTGAAATGTTCATTAACCAATCACTTACTGTACTTAGAAAAGTTTGGTTGTCTTGTTACCAAGTGTAAGGACAAGGAAAAGTGTTGGTGAGGAGATCATTGTCTCCTTTTATATCACCTTGCATGCCCCCTGTAGACCACTGGTTGCATGTCATGAGGGTGTCACAGTGCTCCTCCCATGCCAACAGTGTAAAGCTCAATGGTATCTACGGTTGAATTGAATGCATCATCTGGATGGAGTTGTGGTGGTTGGTTATTAGGTTTGGAGAGTTGTTGATTGATATGCTTCTATTGTTTGCTGCAATGATAAATGCTGGCTTCAATCGGTTCACACTAATGACAAATCTCTACCTTTCATTAATAAAGTAAAGTGTTTACTTGAATGTGCCAGCACTTGGAATGAACTGTCATGTGGGGTTGTGGGGGTGTCCTACCAAATCATTCCTAATGATTATGTGTGAGCATTCCATCAGGGATGAATCTAGAAAGATGGTAGGTTTATTGTGTGCAGATCTTTGGACTAGGGAGAAACTGGACTTTACATTGCATTCTGAGTTGTTGGATAAAGATGGCTGGTTCAATGGCAGTATTGTTTGCAGCTGTGGGTTGTAGTAGAAAGTTGGCTGGTAAATGTAGTGTCATTCCATACACTAGTTTTGAGCAGGTACCTCCAATGTTGGGTTTAAACATGGAATGGAGGTCTAGGAGAATTGTAGGTAGGTTCTCTGTCCAGTGGTTGTGACCATGGAATCAGAAAGTTTGTTTGACTGTGCTATGGAATTGTTCCACTAACCCATTAGATGATGGATGATATGGAGTCGTGCAAATTCACTTGATTCCCAAGAGGGAAATGAGTGATGTAAAGAGTTGGGACTCAAACTGCTGATCTTGATTGGTTATTACGAAGGACGGGACTCCAAACTGGGCTATCCATGTTGCAACAAAAGCCCTTGCTACTGTTTCAGCTATTGTCTGAGATAAGTGTATCTTCAGGCCAATGGGTAAATCGATCAATGCACGTAAGTAGGTATGAGAATCCTTCAGCTGGGGGACATTGCCCCAAGATATCTATGTGTGCATAGTGGAATTGTTGTTTTGGTAGATCAAAGTGTCACGAAGGACGTCATGTATGATGGCTGACTTTATTTACGTTGGCAGGTGACAGAAGCTCGACACCACTGATTGATGTCCTTGTGCATTGATGGTCATATAAAACATTTTTGCATTAACTTGTGAGTTGCTCAAGTGCCTGGATGTGAGAGATTATGCACAACATAATCTCTCACATTCAGACACTTCAAGGTGAAAGCTGACTGGGATGTAAGGTCAGAATTTATTATTTGAAGTGTCACAGATGATCTGCAAATTAGAGCTGAGTGTAAGAGGTTGCAGTTGTAGAAAGGATTGCTAGTTGGATATTAGTTTTTGAAGCTTTTCATCCTTACTTTGCTCTTGGGCTATTGTGGTGAAGTCCAGAGAGGAGGGTAGGTGAATGTTGTTGATCTGAGTGAGTGTGTCAATTATTGTGTTCTCAGATCTGTGTACATGTCTGATATCTGTACTAAACTGAGCAATAAAGTTGAGTTGATGGAGTTGACAGGAGAACAGACTGTAAACATTTTGTTGAAAGCAAAAAACAGTGGTCTGTGAAGATGATGAAGAGTCTTCCTTCCAGTTGGTATAAAAATGTTTGATTGATGCATATATACTAAGAAGTTCTCTGTCATAGGTGCTATACTTTCATTTTGCATCTGTCAGTTTTTCTGGAGGAATAGAAGGTGCAGCAAATCTTTTTGATATGACTGACATGGATGCCTCTGTGTCATCTAGAAAGTGAAGTTTCAAAGAAGGGTTGTCCATGAAAATTCTATTGATCTGACATTTGCTCTCCACATTAATATTAATATACAGTATGCCATTAGTTGTCTGGGACATGTATTGTATCAGTACATAATGTTTACATGTACTTTGTGGATTACAAAAATTTAAGAATCATATGCTTAAAAAATGAATGTTATATAGCATTAAACTCTTTATAGTTTAAATGAAACTAATGATTTGATACATCATTATGTTGTGATTTATTTTTTGAGATGATGATAATTGATTAGTTTTTAGTAATGCTTTTTTTATCTACAGAAAATCTAATAGATTATTAAATGTTATTGTCATATAGTTTTATTTTTAAATAATTTTACAGGGTGGTATGGCTGCATTAATTACCATGTTGCGTCGAAAAGCAGTGAAATGTACAGATGAAAGAGTTCAACTAATGAATGAAATTATTACCAGTATTAAACTTATAAAAATGTATGCTTGGGAAATTCCTTTTGCAAAAAAAATTACTGGTATTATTTATTTATTTATTTTTAATTGTTAAATAAAATGTTGATTGTAACATTAAGTAATTTTAATGTACTATCTTTTATTTGTGAAATCTTAATTTAGTATTGTAAATATTTTCCTTCTGTTCAACTTTAAATGTTTTAATTTGTTGCCACCAGAATTCTTTTTATCTCTTGATTTCACACTTTCCTTTTTATCATTGAGTAGTATATTAAGTTTAGTAAATTTTGTTTTTTTTTTTTACTTCTCTTAATACTGTATGTTTAATACATTTTAACTAGCTGTATTATTATAAATTATTTCAGAAAATATTTCCATAAAATATGGATATAAATATAAACATTAGAATATAGCTAAGTATATAGTATTTTATATTTTTTATAATCGGTAATATATTTAATTACTCCATTCAATTGTTGGTACACATTAATATTTTTATGTTTAGTAATCTTTGTTATAAAGTAGCAATTCCTTTTTAATGCTAATAGTTAATAAAATTTTAAAACATTTTATGTACAGTATTTGTTTTATTGTGAAGATGGCATAAAATGTAAGAATGAACATGAAAAATTGAGGCAGTAATAATGCATATAAATGTATTCACTTTAGGATTTCTCAAACACAATTTCTGTAGATATATATGGAGCCTATTCACTTGTTGTTTTACGTTCTCACTTGATTTGTTTTAAATCTACATCATTTATCCAGAAGTCACAAGTAAATATTGTTTCAGGTAACCTTAATTTTTTTCTGGGTTTTGAACATGGTAATATAAATAAACATGACAGATAGATGTGGAGGCTGGTTAGCTCAGGGATGCCTCTTTGGAGAGACAGAAGGATTCATGATTGCCATACAGGATCAGGTCATAAATCTACAGAAAATCTACAGAAAATACATACTCAAAGGTACAACACTCACAAATGACACATGAGAAAATATCACATCATGCCAAAAGCTATACAACACATCATTTCCAGTTGCAAACTTTTGGCACAGACAGATTATTTACATAGACATAATCAAGTAGCAAATATAATACACCAAGAGCTTGCAAAGAAACACAAATTATTAGACATCCATGAACCATACTATAAATACATCTCACAGACAGTATTGGAAAACAACACACACAAAATGTATTACGACAGAGCCATAATCACAGATAAAACAATTTACCACAACAGACCAGACATCACACTCATTGACAAACACAATAAAATCACATACATTAAAGACATATCCATTCCAAACACTTACAATATACAAAACACATGCACTGAAAAAATCAGCAAGTACACAGAACTCGCCAGGAAATAAGGCACCCGTGTAGCATGGATAGGGTGGTTATTGTACTCTATCTGTTGTTCTCTCCTCTACACGTGTCATATAACACACACTACACAAAAGCCTGGGAATATTACAATTGAATAGAAACACATACATCACATACGGAAGGCCATACTATTGAATACATGTCATATTGTTAGGAAATTCCTGAATATAGACACACACACACTGACACACTTTTAATTTTTTTGTTTTGTTTTGGTTACTATGCCTTGACTCTTGTCCGGCATAGTACACAGCCACCAGTGTCAACCGAGTATAACTCACAAAACCCATAATAATAATAGGTTTGCCAACAATCTAAGTTTTATTGATAATTTAATTGTTTCATACATTCGAAAGTACAAGAAATCATGTTTACATTTTTGTGTTATTTCTAAAGATAAATGTTTACAATTTTTATTAGCATTAAGAAAGTGTTAAACTATTTTGTCTTTTTTAAACAAATCACTTATTTAATTTAAAAGATATTTTTGATTTCAAAAAATCCATAAGTCAAATATGTAACTAAATTTATATTTATCTATTATTTGTTTCTCATTTTGTATTTAGTAATAAATGAAAATATATTAATTTTTATTCTTCTATAAATTATTTTATATAGTTATATAGTGTTGTTATATTTCATTTATTTTTTCACATTACATTTTGTTGAAATAAATGTTAGTTTGCTTATTTATAAATGGTTAGAGATCAATATTTATAAATGAGTTTGAAAATTATTTTAAGAATATAATTAAATAATTTAAGATTTTGATTATGCGTTATTTCAGTCATAAAAAAAATAAATTAACTTTATGTAAATTATATTTTATTTTTAGATGTGCGTGAGAAAGAAAAGAAAATTCTTCAAAAATCAGCATTTTTACAAAGCCTTTCCACCAGTATTTCTCCATCCATTGTTATAATAGCAACAGTAGCTACATTTTTAGGTCATACATTAAGTGGTAATCCATTAAATGCTCCTCTTGCCTTTACAGTATTATCTGTATTTTTAGCTTTGCAGTTTTCTATTGGAACTTTACCTTATGCTGTCAAAGGAATTTCTGAAGGAAGAGTTGGGTTACAAAGAATACAAGTAAATATATTACATATCAATATTTAAATAATTTATTCTATTATATCAGATGGCATATGATTAAACTTCATTTTATACAGGTATCTCTCATATAACACAGTAGTTACATTCCAAAAAAGTGTTGTATTATGTGAATCCATGCTATATAAAAAGGACATGCAAAACATGAGGTTATGTTCCAGAAGTTAGCAAAAGTATACTATTCTTTTTTTGTTACTGAGAAATATGTTTATTAAAGCAATCAATAATTAATTAACAATCACAATTTAAAATACTGTATTATGCATTAATATTAATTTTAGTTAAATGAGGGCATTTTCTTTTTACAAAGTATCATCATCTTCTGAACTTTTTTGTTGATCTTGATCAGAAGTATCAGCAATATTTTTTATTTTTATCATAAAAAATGTTTATGGATGATGAAATAAAAATAAAAATATGTTACTAATTGAAAATTTGTTTCGTCAAATACTGAGTGGCTTTTTTCCAGAATTTGTGTTTGAATACTGAATTATTTGAGTACTGAGATAGCATTGTATTTTTTTTATTTTACAAATGATTGCTTATCTACATTTTTAAAAAGTTTAATAACACTTACCTAAAATTGTTTAAATAAATTTTACTAAATACAAAGATTAATATATTAAAAAAACCACAGTGACAATCTTAAGGGCTAAAGTCTGAAAGCAATGACAACAACACCTGGTTGATAGGAAAGTTAGTGCAATTTTTTTCCTTGTTCTATCAGTTTTCATTGAAGTAAACCTGACAAAAATCACAAAATAATTTTAAAATTTCAATATTTTCAAATTCATGGCCAAATTTGAGACAACATGCATGCTACTTGAATAAAAAAAATATTGAGTAATAAAGTTTACATTTACAAATTGTGACATTTTGCACGGAGGATTTCCTGAATCGTGTTAAAGTGAAACTGTGTTG
The DNA here is from genome assembly GCF_000671375.1 of Centruroides sculpturatus. Lineage (NCBI taxonomy): Eukaryota > Metazoa > Arthropoda > Arachnida > Scorpiones > Buthidae > Centruroides > Centruroides sculpturatus. The sequence goes on along the minus strand of NW_019384601.1, from coordinate 47,267 downwards.
TAGTACAAGGGGATACCTGTATATACAAAATCAAATGTAATTTATATAAGAAAAAGAAATATATATANATTAGTATAATGTTTGAACTCTGAATTACAGGTTTAAAAAATCCAGTTCCACTTCTGGGACTGGAATTGTTGGAACTGATCCATGTGCAAAACTCTTCCAATGGAATGGTTTCTTGGATATGCTTAGTCTGTTGGACTAGACAGTTCCACAGAATCATTATATTCTGTCGGAACTGCTGTTGGACTTGGTTTTTCATTGGTTATATATATATATATATATAATAGAATATCTATAAAATCACCTTATTCAATATTCAGTAGATCCATAGTTTTATGGTTAGCAGCTTGCCATTCTTTAACAATAAGCTTTAATAGTCTATTCAAATTAGAAGAAATTGTAAAGAGAACTAAAGAAGATAGAGAAAAAATAGCAAGAGTATTTATAATAGAATAAAATAAAAGAATTTTTATGAACTTGAAACTGAAATAGTTGAAATAAAAGTTTTTCTTTTGTAATATTCTCTTCTCCTTGTGGCCATTAAAATGGTGTTTTAGCAAGTCCATTACAGTTTGACCAGGTCCACAGTGGGATGATCATGTGGAGAGGGTTGGAGCCTAACATATTTGGACAAAACATCCCCTAAAAGTTACTGGAATTTTTAAACCCATCTAGATTCAGTCCCAGTTTCCCAGAATGGTAGTCTATCACCTTAACCCAATGTTTCCCAAACTTTTTGGATTAATGACACACTGAATTTAATAAGATTCCTGTCACATAATTTTATGGTCAATTTAAAAAAAATGTTTAAAATTTAAAATAAATTATGGTTGATTTTTTAAAAAATATTTTATATTACAGAAGTTAAATTTACCAAGAGAAAAACTCACAATTTTATAAATGTACTATAAAAATAAAAAGACTATTTGAACGAATGTGTAATGAGATAGTATCTGTTTTTAAGCTTGTAAACCACAATGTTTATAGAAGCTCCAAAGAATTCATAGAGGCATGCAACTTTTGTGAGGGTATAGGCTGATGTTGCAAATTTTGAAACAATTGACATTTTAGTGAATGTCTCCTTTTCTCTTTGACTGGCCATTGGTAAAAAGATGAAAGCTAAATGAAATTTTAAAAAAGAGCATATTCCAAATTCTAAAAAAATATTTAATATTTCTGTGACACACCTGAGGCACTCTCATGGCACACAGGTTGGGAAACACTGCCTTAACCACTTGGTTATCCAGCCATGTAATGAATAATAATAGAATGAGTAGTTCAGATTGAAATAAAACGCATTTTGTTGGTTACATTAAAAATTTGAATTCTAACTTCTGCAAAAGATGCACAGAACAATAAGTAAGTCTGTGATAGCTTTAAAAGAAATTTTTTTATTATTTAATGTTTCAAACTTTTAAATTGAAAAGAGCCACTACAGAGAGAAATATTGAAAAAATATATTTGATCTTTACTTTGTAGTCAGTTTCTATGTTAGTATAGTAAGCTACTTGTAAGAACTTACACATTATCTGTCAGCAAAAATATTTTTATTGATATACATTGGTACCTCAGGATATGAACGCCCCAGCATACGAAATTTTCAGGATATGACATGAAATTCGAATATATTTTTGCTCAAAAACTCACCATACGACGTTACATTAATTTGCAGCCCCATTTTTTATTCACTTCTGTTCATTGGTCTCAGTCTATGTGTTTGCTTCATCGTAGAAGGATCTTGCTTGATAAAGGAAATCTTGAGGTATTATCAGAAAGTGACTGATTTTATTGAAAAGAAACATCCTGAAAAGGTTCACACTGGCCGTATTGCTGCTTGGAGTAATAACATTTGCCTAAGTCATTTTAGAAACATTTTAAAAAGTAGGCAAAGCCAAACCTCTTTTGGATAGATATTTTACCAAGCGACCTCTATCCAGTGCTGGTGGGAGTGAAGGAAAGAAAGCAAAAAGCAGTGATTAAAAATAAAAAAACAAATATATAAAACAGCACTAATTTTTTAAAAATCTTTTCTAAGTTATTTTTAAGTTATTGTTACATTACGTTATGTAAGTTAAGTTTTAGTATCATTTCCCTTCTCCCTTTCTTCCACCACCAATTTACACCTCCACCGTCGTCTATCCTCAAAGGTAAAGTGCAAATAAAACTACATTTTTTTTAATCATTTATTATTCTATTATGGTTATTTATACATTTACAACTACAAAATGCATTTTTCAGTGTTTTCCTTACTATAGTTGTTATTATTATTTTTTATATATTACTTAGCTTTAATTTGAGTGTGTTTTTGTGTTGGAACGAATTATTTGGTTTTACATGTAATTATATGGGGAAAAATGATTCACCTTACAACATTTTCATGATACGATCTCAGTGTCGGAACAGATTAATTTCGTATCCTGAGGTACCACTGTATTAATTAATTAAATGGGAAAAAATGTTTTATTTAAAAATTACTAAAATAATGTGTATGCATCTTAGAAACTTTTCCTTTATTAGAATTTTAAGTATTTATTTTTTAAGATACATTTCTTTTTAAGATAAATTAATGTGATTAAAATTATTATTAAAGAATTTAAAGTTTTGTTAAAAATTTTGATGAAAACTAGAAGTTTGATAATCTGAAACTGTGTTGTTATTCTTATTTGTTGCTTAAACACTATGTAGTGTGATTAATCGATCACATGGCATTTCTTCATCTTTTATTTCAGTTGATATGTGTTTAGGTTACATGTTTCGGGCATAACATGCCCCTCTTCAGTCAACAAAAAATTTATTAAAACACACACAGTACATAAAAAGATAATAATTACATATAAATGATTTAGATGCTTTACAAGACATACCTCAGGATCATAATTTTTTCAAACCGGGCTCTATTGGATGAGTACATGATATGTATATGACTTGCACATATCATGTACTCATCCAATAGAGCCCAGTTTGAAAAAATTATGATCCTGAGGTATGTCTTGTAAAACATCTAAATCATTTATATGTAATTATTAATGTATTTAATTATTTAATGCATATCAAGTGAAATAAAAGATGAAGAAATGCCATGTGATCAATTAATCACACTACATAGTGTTTAAGCAACAAAAAATAGAGGATTTTTTGCATTTTATTGAAGTCTGTATTGAATTTTGGAATTGTCATTCTCAATGTCTCTTAGCTGTTTAAGCATGTTTTTTTCACTTAATAACTTATACTGTTTTATATAATATTGATCGAAAACAAAATTTAACAATTTTAAAATGTAATATGTTAATAATTAATTATATAATAATAGTACTGATAATAATAATAAGATATGCATCTTTACAAGTGTAAAGAATGCAAGTCAAACAAACTTAAAAACAAAACAGAAATAAAAATGAATAAAATTCAAAGCAATATCTTCTTTAGTGGACTCAAAAGGTAAGGTTAATGTAACAATAGTAATAATTCATATAAAATACTATTGTTTATGATAGAACATGCTTTTCTATAGTTGCAATAAAATAGATAAAATAAAAAACTTTATGAAATACTTTTAAAATTAATTTGAGTCACAAATACTTATAAAGTATGTAATCACAGATTCATATAATTTTTCTGATAGTTTTAATGAAGATAATACTATTTTCCATTTAAATTGGCCTTTGGACTTTTTCTTTTCTGATATAATCAGTTAAGTAATTATAATAATAAATATTTCAAAGTTCATAATTTTTAAATATTCATTATTATAATTAATTCATAATTATCAAGATAAATAAATTTTAGTTATAAATATTGTGCATTTGCAAAGGTAATGTTTATTGATTTATTTATATAAAGATGAATAGGAAAATTTTCTTTTATGCATTTTCTTTATGTTTAAAACTAAATGAATTTTTTATCGTAGATTTGTCAATATAATTTACTTTTATGACAGTAATAAAAAATATATTATTAATAAAAAAATAATTATGAATACTTAAATAAATAAATGCTGTAGTAACTAGTGACTATAGTGATGCAACACAATTACTGTATGTGAATATTGTAGCTTGCAAAGAAAAAATTTAAAATTATCATCATAACAGCTGGTCTTAACAGACAGTTTGCTTTTTGGAATAAAATTAACATAATTAATTCAGCCAAATTAGCTGAGAGAAGTGAGCCCTTAGGCACTCCTTGCTTTTGTAAATAAATGTTACCATTGAAACAAAAATAATTTTTTTTGTAATTAAAAAACTAACATACAAGACTCTCATTGATAAGTTTATAATGTAAGTTTTTATTTTTTCAACACGAAGTTGAGTTAACATCAAATTTGATATACATGATATTAGAGGATTATCAAATGTTATAACACTTTAGGTTCTCGTTACACTCAGACATTTTGTCTTTTTGCTACAATTACATATTAGTCTAATCCACAGATTTTCTTACATGACAATCCTACTGTCAGTAGACAATTGAAAATACAGGCGAGAGGAGACGCTAGTATGTGAGAAGTTCCTCAAATTTTTATGTCAAATAATCGCTATCTTCTTCTGGTTGTTTTGTTGATTAGGGCAGAGTCTGTTGACTTTTGTAACTCTTCCTTTTGCACAGTCCCATCATCACTGGTCTCCTTCATGTTCTCATAATGGCACAGAAAATAAGAGAGAGTCGCTCTCTCAACCACAAGTCAGTATGTGCCCTCTCCTGCTTCCCCACTAGGTTTATTGCCCCCTCCAGGCAATAACAGGCAATGGAATATTCTAGAAGCTTATAAACAAAGACTTTGTGATTGATAATTTAATTTTATATACAGAAATGACAAGTGATTGTCACAATAATACTAGTTAGATAAACCATTATTAATTAAAGATATATATATACAAGGTCTGTTCAAAAAGTATCGGACCTTTTTTTCTTCCGCGTAAACCAATGATGCGAGAAAGGCCTCCTTCGGTGGAGTTGTGGAGGGGACAGCCATGCACAGCCCTGGATTTTTTCCCGCCTGCAGGAAGCGTCAGTCGTTGGCAATTGGCCTATGAGTGAGGTCATGTAGTGCGCTCTCGTCGGATTCCACTAAGCTGGAAAATGACTGAACAACGTGAGCAGCGATATTACATCAAATTTTGCCAAAAACCTTGGCGATACCCGAGTGTAAACCATTCGCAAGATTCAGCAGGCTTTCGGGGACGATCCTCGAGGCCAAAAAAAGCGCGGCAGGTCCGCAGCAATATCAAAGGTCATGTTGACAGTTTTTTCGACTCTCGTGGGGTGGTGTGTCGTGAGTACGCACCACAAGGCCAAACCATCCCAAAGGAGTACTACCAGGAGGTCCTTCGTCGTCTTTCCGATACAGTGCGATGCAAACGATGGGATCTGTGGTCGATCAAAACTTGGCAGCTCCATCGTGATAACGCATCCGCCCATTCTGCGCATCTGATTCGGGCTTTCGTCGCCAAACACAATACTCCTGTGGTTCGTCACGCTCCGTACTCTCTCCACATGGCTCCGTGTGACCTTTGGCTATTTCTCAAGCTGAAAATGCCGCTAAAAGGAACCCAAATTTAGTCGAGAGAAGACATCATGCGAAATGCGACGGACCGGCTGATAACCATTCCAAAAGATGCGTTCCAGCAGTGTTTCCAGCAATGGCAGGAACGCTGGGAGAAGTGTATACATTACCAAGGAGACTACTTTGAAGGGGATTAGGGTTTTGTACCTCAAAGTCAATAAATTTATTTTTGCCGACTAAAGGTCCGATACTTTTTGAACAGACCTTGTATGTATATATATCTTTAAATAAATAATTATTAGTTAGAGATTATATATATATATCTAATTAATATAATATATTATATATTATTAAACAAATATCATTGCCAGTAACAAAAACTTATCTAAATGGCTAATTGAAAAAAAGAAAAAAACAGAACAGAAGATAAAACACTAAATGTATATTAATACAAAAATTTTTAATGATGTAAGAAGTAAGATTGTAAAAAGTATAAATAAGTTTTAGTATATTCATATATATCATTGTGCTTTTTATAGTGAAAATTCTAATTTCATAATTTATAAATACGGTAATTACTAGTAACCTGTCTTTTGTTGTTGTTACTGTAAACAAAATTTATCTGAATGAATTGAAATTATTAGACATTTTCTGTAGTGATAGTCAATAAATTTTTATTATAAGTTTTTTGTATTAATGTAACATAAAAAATTTTTTTAAATTAAATGTTTTGTGTATTTATCTTTTATTAAATCAATTATTACTGGATTTTTTGTACTACAAACTTGCTTTATTTTAAATTAATTATTAAGACAGTTTGGCCTAACAATATACAAACGTAATAATAAACTCATCTGTTTCATAGGCTTTAATAATAAATTTAAAATATAGAAGATTTATATTCCAAAACATTCAATGATATTTGTTTATATTTAATGTTTTCAGGATTAGTGAATTCTTAATATGTTTATCTTTTATTTATTTAGAAATTTTTACAAATACCAGAAGTAAACAAATGGACCACTCAATTTCAAGATGATACTAACACTGTTATTAAATTTAAAGATGTTTCATGTACTTGGGATATTCCTGGAATGGAAAATGAAACAGAAACTAACAATAAAATTGTTAAAATTAAATTAGAAACAAAAAATGAAGAGTGCAATCCTTTAACAAAAGATTTAGATTCAATTGGAGAAGCTGTTCTGAAAGGAGTAGAATTAATTGTGAAAAAGGTAATTGATATTCTTTTTGTTTCATACAAAATTAGAGTAGTTTTTCATTTTATACATTTATGCAGTTTTCAATTTCAATAGAAAAGTTGAATGTCTGAAAGTTGAACAATGAAGTTGTATGCAAAAAAGAAACAGTTAACAGAGTTTTGCAACAATACAGCACAGTAATAACTTTGCAATTATTAATGCTGCTTCGTTACTTTAATGTAATTTGAGCAAATAATGAAAATGATGACTTAGATTGAAAAAACAGAATAAAAATAAATATATTGTGATTGTTTAGAAAGTTCCATTCTCAAAGAGCTAAAAAAGAAAATTAGAAAATCTCTGATTAAAAAGAGAAAAGTTTAGAATATACAGAGAATATTCTACAAAGCCTAAAACATTATTTAAAACATTAAACCCATGGATTAAGTAGAAGACAGAGAATAAAAATTAATTTTCATAAATATTTTTGATTCTCAAGGTTGATAAACTGCCTTATTAGAGCATATTTTTGGCAGCATGTTGTGCAAATTGTTTTTCTTAGACACAGAACAAGTAATTTCAAGAGCAGCGAATTGCATCCACATGGAATGTGAATCTTCCATATCTGCATGGGAAAAATACCTTTGTTCTGACACTTGATCAGGAAATTAAGTTTAGCTTCATTCTTACCAATTTTAAGCGCTAATTTACAATATGTTTTTAAAAATTACATAGGCTGTTTTTTTTTTCAACCTCTGATGGTCCATAAAACAAAGAAAAGTGTAAATAACAAAATGAATTTATTACCAAAAATTAGGTACAAACATGATTACTTTTTGACATAATCACTGTGAAGATTGAGGCATTTTACATATCTGTGGACGAGCTTTGCAATCCCCTCTTCATAGAACTGCCAGTGACTTGAGATGGGCCTTAACTTGATGGGCTTGAGTTGTTTTGAAGATTGTCATTAGTCTCGAATCTCTGCCCTCCTAGCCACATTTTCAGTTCAGGAAAGAGGAGGATGTTCATCTCATCTAGTTTGTTATTGTGTTCGTTTGCTTTTCACACTGTCTGTCTAGCTGTTAAGTAAGTATTAAGATTCATGATTGCATTCAGTTTTATTAGTGTTAAGTAGATATAAGTCTTTCTACTAATAGCCACTTGGCACTAACTTCTACACTTAGCTATTTGTGTCGGCACTCAATTATTGGTGTTCGCTACACTCAGGTTTTCTTTTAGATCCTTCAGGGGACTACGGCCTTGCAGCCTAAAAGTTGCATGCCAACATCAAATATAGAGGGTACTGTAGCCTTATGTACACCGTTCAGAGGAATCCTACCTTTCTCTACTGTCTATCTCCTCTCCCTCCTTCTTCCCTTACCTTCTTTTCTGCTGGCTAAACACTTCGTGTACGGCCGATGTCTTTCTTGTATGTATGTATGTCCTTGAGTGGTATTTCATGCCATTCAAGGACAGTAGGATTAAATGATACCTGTACTACATAGGCACTACTAGTCAGTCATTAACATCAAGGATCAAAGAACACAAGGACAGCATCCAGAAGGCTACCCCTTCCACTACATTAGCAGCTTACTTGATGTCGGAGTCCATTTTAGTAGACTGAGATCAGACTAAAATAATCCAAAAAGTGCAAAATAAAAACATAATAAAAGCAAGGCAAATATATAAAACATCTTTGAGAGGGCAAGCAATCAATTACAAAGATAGCAATGCAATATCCAGTGCATGAAAGGCACTAGTGATGTAAATTAATAATAATTATGTATTTCTAATTCCAATTCAAAATTTATCAAAAAATAAATAAATAAATAAAACAAGACAAGCAAATATCATATTTAAAATATGCAGAATACAAATTATATTTAGCTGAAAATAAAAAACAAATTTGAATTTGGCGTATGAAAACTAATCTAGAAATTGTAGAATATTGCCAGATTGCATTCAAACTCAAGTGGAAACTGGCATTTGAACTAGTGGAAAGCTTAAATATGACTTGGCAATAGTGCTGGCAATACTTGGCAAAGTCAACTAATGTCAAATTAATGGATGTTTCAAATTAGGAAATGGCTGGATTATTGAGACTGTATTGTAATTGATAATGATAAAAATTTATTTTTTAGACGTTTTTATTTTACAAATAAATGAAATTCTTGGAAAATTACTGTTTTATTATAATTAATGATAATATAGAAAATTCTAAAGATACTACAGATTAATAAAATTTCCTAAACAAAAATTGCAAATTTTAAAACGTACATGAACATTTAAGTAACTTTTATATTGAATCTGAGTAAAAGTTTAAAAAAATCTAAACTTTTTAATGATATATTTTTAACCATTTAATGAAAGCTAAGGAAAAGAATTTGCCATATCTTTTCTAATTAATTTACAGATTAAAGAAAACAATAAAATGACGCATAATTAACTTATTTTTGTATTAATTTATTAAACTAAAATATATTTTAAAAAACTGTAATGTTAATTTTAAAAAAAATGTAACAATTTTAATTTTTAATCAAAATTTTAAAATTTTGTTTTTAATTGGATATTTTTTCATTACTTTTAAAGGAATTTTTTAAATTTTGATGCCGTGTAGCCTACAAAGAAAGGTCAGTCTTCACAAATTGTATTCAGAAACAATTAAAATGAATAAATGGTAACACCTCTTTCACAGACTGTGAAGTGATATCAAGTCAAACATGAAAGGAACATGATATTAAAGATTGTTAAACATGGCATCTTAGGCTTTCCATAAAAACAGTACAGTATGTTTTAACACAAAATTGTATAAATATAAAAATCAGTCTCTCAAAATTTTTCACTAAATTACCGGGAATCCACCAAATTGGCAGCATGATTACTGATGACAGCAATGTACTTGATGACAAAAAAGCAAAAGATAATTGAAAAATATTTTAAAAGGATTGAGAATTAATTTGAGGACTCTAAAATACTGACAAATGATAACTCTTTTCATATTTTCTTGCTATTCTATTGATATACAATGAGTGATTGGTTAACAAACATAATCCCTATCCGAATTGTTCATTAACCGATTATCAATTTACCACAGATTTTTATGGGAATTTGATTAATCCATTCTGGAGATCCCCAAAAATAAAAAATTATATACTTTCTTACTATGTTTATTTGTATGTAATAATAAAAATACATATATACGCAGTCTTGCATTTTTATCAGTCATGTTTTTTCTGTTTGTGGGCATTAAAGAATCTGTCCAATGTTGATTGCTTTTCTCTTTTCTTCAGGATTTTTCAGAAGTAATTAATAGCATTGCAATTGTAGAAATCCCCAAGCCTCAACCTGGTTTGGATGCCATTCTAAGACTGTTGTTCTGACATTCTCCCACTTCTTCAAAAGATCTTTAATAGCAGATGTCTGCATTAATCCTCTTTTTCAGAAGAAAACATATCTCGCTGAGTTTCTTGGCATTCTTCTGTCATCGGATCAGTTTCAAGTTCTATTATAAGCTCTTCAATGTTCTTTATTTCTCAGATGTGATTTTTGTTACTTCTTTAGCTGCTTGAGTCTTCTTGATTATACTGTATCTTTCTTAGATAAGATTGAACTGTGGGCTACTGTAGACCTGTTCAAGCCATACTGCCCAGCAACATTAGGCATCTTCTGCCTACTTTCTACCTTTGCTATTATACTCTCACCTTTCGAAAAGAAAAATAGACGCAAAACTTAATGAGTGCCTACCCGACAGTCTCACGAATACATAAAATAATTGTTTTGTCAGAAAAATAAAAGGCTGAAATTACAAGGAGGAGTTTCAATGTTTGGAGGAATACTGTCTGATCAGTATATACCGGGTTGAGTGTCAATATCAATGTCTTCCTGCGCTCTGAAAAGTTTCAAATTGTTGCCTGAAGACAAGGGAAGACCAATCAGTATTCATTATTTTATGTTGCTTCTTCTTGTGTTTGTTCTATGAGGTGTTCATTATCCGAACATGTGTTTGTTGTCCAAACACAAAAATCTTTTGCGAAAGTGTTTGTTATCTGATTTGTTCATAGTCTGAACTGTTTGTTAACTTATTAACCACAGTATGCGTTTTTAATTAATACATTGTATGATATTTGTATTAACTTCTGTGGAAATCTAACAATGTAACTTGCTATTAAAATTTTATTATATTTTTCAATTTAGTAAAATGTTCTGAATTTTCAAAAGTTCTCAGTATCATAAATTGAGACGATATTCATGGAAATTGACTTTTAATTATATGGTATACACTGAGATAGCCAACAGTATTTTATTTAGTCATAACAAGAAATTTATCTGTTTTTAAAAATTCTGTATTACTGTAAATAATCTTGAGGGAAAGAGGAGAGTTGATGTTTTGTAAAAGAAATTTTGAGTTTTATTCAAAGTAGTGATGATATATTCTGTAAAAAGTTTTTTGTCTTTTTAGATAAGATGTTTTAGATTTATCAGACAAAAAAACTAACACAAGTAAACTGGAACTATATAATACTACACACAACAATTAACATCTCAATACTAATTCCAGCACTCAAAAAATTTTAATGATCTAACATTTTGTTGTGTTTCATCCTGAGGAGGGCCTCTGACGTAACGGTTGAAAACGTTAGATCATTAAAATTTTTTGAGTGCTGGAATTAGTATTGAGGTGTTAATTGTTGTGTGTAGTTTTAGATTTATTATATTAGAAAAATTATATATCTAAATGAAAAGAAAGAAAAGAAATTTTAGAATTATTTATAAATGGTATTAATCATTAAATATTAAATAAAAAATAAGTAATTGAAACTAGAAAAACTGAAGTAATTTGTCATTAGCATATTAGATATTCATATGATTATTGATCTGAAGAAATTAGACAATTATTTCCATTATAACATTGTAGATTTTTTATTTATACATATCTCAGAAATGAATGAATTGTATAGATATTTTTATAGTATTTATTGAGTTAACAAAAATGAGAATGGAATCAAAAATATATTATAAATTTTCTATATTAATAGTTTTTTGTATTTGACAAGGGTGCACTCATTGGAATATGTGGTAGTGTTGGAAGTGGAAAATCATCATTGCTTTCAGCTATATGTGGAGATGTAAGTACTGTTAAAAACTATTCTCCATTTTGCATTTCAGATATTAACAAATTGTTAATCAAAAGTTCATAAGGTCAGTCAAAATGGCTTACCATTGTAATGTGAATATTGTTTATATTATTTAGAAGTTGCATTCTGTGTAGATAAATGATTTTTATAAGTTTTACACATTTATCTATTGAACTAGATATAGTAATAGAAATACTTCTTATTACTAATAACAATTTCATAATTATTTTTAGATATATCATTATTCTTTGTAGCTTTTATATGAGCAATAATTATCAAATTTAATTTATAATATTTCCATTTAAAATATAACTTTTTCAGATTATAATTTTATAATTAACTTTAAATTATGTCATCATATTTTACTAGTGTATGAATTTTTTAATATTAGATTGTATTCATGACTATCAGAATTTATCATGTAATATGTATATAAGCTCGTTTATTCTATCTTTAAATAGCAATTTTATCATATAATTAAAAAAATATCATAGGAACATGCAATTCCTTTTTTTCTTCAGAGAAAACATTTGAAATAATTTTATAATATTAGCTGAAATAATGGGTAAATTTATATTGTAAATGACAATTGATCTAGATTTTGGAGGCAGAATAATTTTTTAATGCTTGAATTTGCTATAAGAAAAATCAGCTTTAAAAATCTAAAATTGAAATATGTTCATACAATTATTAAAGCTTAATTCAAAAACTAGTGAAACATGGTTGCTAATAAATTTTTAAAATTATTTTTAAGAAATATATAATGAATGCTAAAATTATGTACTTTATTTTCATGTTTTGAAATTGCAAAGATACAAAATATATAGTTTAAATTATTTATTGTTTCATTTTAATTATTTATCTAGTTTTTGCATGAATGATCAAATTCTCCACAATGAGAATTAACAGAGAACATGTTATAAATGTTAATGTAATAACATAATTATCAATTTAATATTATTTTTATATTATTGTATTTATTTTATATATATATACTTTTTTTTTTCTTAGTTGACTCTTTTGGAAGGAAATATTGCAGTTAAAGGAAATATTGCTTTTGTTACACAGCAAGCATGGATTCTAAATAGCACTTTACGAGAAAATATCCTCTTTAGTTTACCCTTTATTAAGGAAAAGTATGTACTCATATTATTTTTATCATAATTGAGTTAAAATACTGTTAATTTAAAATTTTAATATAATTTTAATAATACAATAAATAGTTCATTTAAAATAGGAAGTATTGATAGAAAAATATGAATTTAACATTTCGTATGATAACATTTCTAATACTGTATATACCACAATTCTTTGAATTTTTAACTTTTTAAGTCAGTTTTTAATAAATTATACATAAGTATAAATGCTGTCTTTTTTTATTTTATTGAATATTTGCATTAAATTTAAATGTGTAATATAATTATTATTTTGAATATAAGACTATTCAATATGAAAAACACACATACACACTGGTGGCATTTCCCTGCCAAAAATTTCTTTAAGGTCCGAATTTCTTTAAGGTCCGAATAAATGAAAATCTGAGGAGACTAAACTGGACTATATGGAGGATGTTGCAGGACCTCTGCTGTGCCAACCACAGTTTGGTTTGATTTGATATGTGGGGTATAGTCCAGATTTAGCCCCCTCGGATTTTTATTTATTTGGACCTGTGTGACCATGACAGTGCACGTAGGTAAAGTTTGACCTGATTATAGTATTGTTTGGTATTTGTTTCTTTTGTATATCTAAATTGAGATTTTGCCCTTTCTTTCCTTAATACAAGTGCTATGCCTTCGGGCATATTGCACGGGGCTGTAAGGCGGCAGCCCAAAGATGTAGCAAATGTGCCCATGACCACTCCTATAAGGAGTGTAAGGCATCCGAGTCTCGGTGCGTCAACTGCACTGAGGCAAATAAAAAATTCGGCCTACAGCTGGGTATGGGTCACTCTGCCATGAGTGCTAGCTGTCCGTGTTATGCACGGGAACTAGAACGCGTTCGGGCCAGGACCGATTATGGTCCTTAAAAAGGCAATTCCTATCATTCGAGTCCGACAATAATACCACTTATATGCGGAATGGCGAGAATGCAAGCTGCAGTATACTGCAGTTTAATGCTGAAAAGTGTCGGGCTGCAACTGCCCAACTACGGGTAGAAGTAGTCGAGCGGGAGATCGATATCATCCTGCTCCAGGAGCCGTACTTAGTACAAGGAAAGGTTGGTGGTCTCTCACTTCAATGGAGCGTTTTCGCCCAAGAAGGTGACGATTGTCGAACTGCAGTTATTCTCACGCGCAGGGATGTCGATGCTTATGCTGTCCACATCTCTCATCTCGTGGTGGCCGTAGAAATACGGACACCTTCATGTGCTTGGACCGTCGTCTCCAGTTATCGCCCGCCGTCACTAAATCTGAGTTGCCTTCTGACTGAACTTGAAGGGGTTGTCTCGGTCCGCAGTCGTGTTGTTTTGGGTGGTGATTTCAACGCCAAACACTCGCTGTGGGGCTCGCCGATCGATGATCCTGACGGGAACATGATGAAGGACACGGCGGAGGGTTGGGGGTTGCACATTCTGAACAATCCTTTTGGGATTGCTACCTACTCCTCTCCATCGGGCAAGAGCTGGATTGATTTGACACTTGTTAGTGGCGCTATGCTGAGACTTACCTCGCAATGGGAGACGATCGATGCAGAAAGTTGTAGTGACCATCGCTTTATCGCCTTCGAGGTGATGGGCGGCCCGCCGGACAGGCAGGACAGTCGCTACAAACTGACTGCTGGAAACCGCGATCGCTTTAGCAAATGTCTCGTGGAAAAGACAGTCGATATCGTTACCGAAGTTTCTAAGGTTGAGAGTGTTGAGGACCTGGAGGAAGCTGTGGCAAACCTTACCAAAGCGGTCAGAGAAGCAGGAGACTGCACGCTCGCGCTACGGCGGCCCAGCAACCACCGGCCAGTTCCGTAGGACACAGCCCCTGGTGGACCCAGGAGCTGTGTCCTACGGAAGCGTGTGAGGGCGCTCCGCCGACGCTTTCAACGGTGCAGAGACGATGACCTTCGGGCGACCAGGAGACTGGAGTTCCAGAGGGCCAACGCTGAGTACAAGTACAAATTGAACGATGCAAAGAGAACCTCATGGCTCAGTTTCTGTCAGCAGATCAGTGACGAAAATCCGTTTGGCCTACCATATAGGCTAGTGGCGGGAAAGTTGAAGCGTAGGACGGTCTTGGGGTCCTTCAAAAATCCGGATGGAACCCTAACCTCCACACAGGAGGAGTCGATTAAGGTACTGCTCCAATCGCATTTTCCGTGTGATGAGCAGTCCGAGGACACTGAAGAGCAACGGCGGCTTCGCAGCGATGCGGAGTTGCCTGTTCTTGAGGCCGAGTTACCCGTGCCGGTGTCAGAATCGGAAGTTGCCCACGTCGTGGGCAATCTAAGGAAGAGGAAGGCACCTGGCGTTGATGGGATCACGGCCGAGATGGTACAAGTTCTGCAAGAGGAAAATCACTTATGGCTGCTGCTATTTTCGTTGTGAATTTGTCTCTTTAATCCGATTTTCAGTTCGGTAGACTATTATATACAGCATTCAGGTTATGAACTTCCTTTATTGATTTGTCATATGCATTTCAGACTCAATTGTAATTTAAGTCCCTCTTCAGTACAAACTCAGATTCTGTTTTCTAAAAACCTCGGTATATAATTGGTAACGTTGTAAAAGATGTGTATAATTGGTAACGTTGTAAAATATGTAGTTGAAGTGTTTTTTAAAATGGCTGTATTTTTATTCTTTTACAACGTTACCAATTATACACTGAGGTTTTTAGAAAACAGAATCTGAGTTTGTACTGAAGAGGGACTTAAATTACAATTGAGTCCGAAATGCATATGACAAATCAATAAAGGAAGTTCATAACCTGAATGCTGTATATGATAGTCTACCGAACTGAAAATCGGATTAAAGAGACAAATTCACAATCTGCAAGAGGAACGTCCTAACCTGCTCCGTGTACTGTATCAGAAGTGTCTACTCCTGGGTCACTTCCCAGCGCAGTGGAAGCGGGCGCGCCTTGTATTTATTCATAAAGAGAAGCGCCCGAAGAACGAGCCCAGATCCTACAGGCCGATCAGCCTACTACCAGTGCTGGGGAAGGTTCTCGATAGAATCCTCAGTGATAGAATCTTTTTCTATCTCAAGCGGAAAGGGCAGCTACACCCGCATCAATACGGATTCCGCCTGAACATGTCGACCTGCCATGCATTACATCGCACGGTGGAACTGGTTTGCCAGAACCGCCAGCAGGGGCCACACGTCGCTCGTTTTGATGGACGTTGCTGGGGCTTTCGACAATGTTTGGTGGCCATCCATTGTGGGTGAGCTGAGGAAGGCAAACCTGCCAACCGCCCTTGTATCACTTTCCAGGAGTTTCCTGAGTGACCGCTCGGTTGTCTATGAGACACCAGGTGGTAGGTATGAGAGGACGCTTGAGAGAGGCTGTCCACAGGGTTCCTGTATTGGTCCCCTCTTGTGGAACGTTCTAGCGGACACGGCGTTGCGACTAATCCTTCCGGACCAAGTCCAACTGCAGGCTTATGCTGACGACCTATTGCTAGTAGTTGCAGGCAATAGTCGACGCGACATGGAGGTTCGCAGCAACGAAGCAATAGAACAGCTTGTTCGCTGGGGGGAGCTTCATAAGCTCTCCTTTAGCCCTGAGAAATCAGAGGCCCTGACGGTGGCCCGAAGCGGGGTATTGGCACGCCGACCCATATACCGCATCTAGGGCAACCCCATCCGAAGGGTCAATGAGTTAAAGTACCTCAGTGTAATCATCGACCAGACACTATGCTGGACTCCCCACCTGAGGGACGTTCGAGTCAGAACGAACCGAATGATAGCGGCACTATCACGACTAGCTAGGCAGGATTACGGGCTAAGTGGCGAAGCGCTTCGTACCATCTATAAGATGAGTGTGGAGCGCGTTGTCTGCTACGCCTCTGGCGTTTGGTGGAAAGACACCGCCAACGTCTGTCAGAGTAGGACACTACTCACGATCCAGCGTCCTGCTGCTTTGCGGATCACGCGAGCGTACAGAACTGTGTCAACGGATGCGGCCCTGGTCTTGGCCGGGCTGCTCCCTTTGCCTCTGGTTGTCAGCCAAGAGGCAGCCTTCTACAGAACAACGGTGGAAGGTAGAGAGGCCATGCATTGTAATCAGAAGTACCCGATCAGACTTAGGCGTCAGACAGACGTATTAAAGATCCATCCTGCCCTTAGGATTGGACTCGATTGGGAAGTCGGTGAACCGACTGGTACTGGTGTTGAGATATACACCGATGGCTCAAAGGACGGCAGCTTAGTAGGCGCCGCATACTGCGTCTTTTCCGACGGAGTTGAAGTGTACAGCAGAACTGTCAGACTGAACGAGGAGGCGTCCGTGTTCCAGGCGGAACTGGTGGCCCTGGAGGGGGCGTCCCAGTGGATCCTACTACATCCGGGTCCAGAGCCGGTCACGGTTTACTCAGATAGCCAGTCGTCGTTACAGGCTTTAAGCGACGGGTACCATCGTGACCCATTGGTACACGAGATCAGAGGTAGGGTACTGAGGGCGAGGCACGAGCGACACGTTGCCCTGCGGTGGGTAAGAGGCCACACCGGTGTCCTGGGCAACGAACGGGCCGATCAGCTGGCAAAGGCGGGAGCCAGTGGCCCATTTGTTACGAGGATGGTAGATCCCTCGACTACATACATAAAAGGTACTCTACTGCAGAGATCGATGATAAGCTGGCGAGAGCGCTGGACTCTAAGTACAGTAGGTAGGTCAACCTACGCCTTCGTGCCTGTAGTTGGCCTCACTCCGATAAGTTGTTGCTCGTTGTCGACTCAAATCCTAACTGGCCACGGGAGGTTCCCCCACTTCAAGTCCAAATTTGGACAAGGAGATGGTAGCTGCCCCTGTGGTAGTCCTCGCGGCGACGCGAGGCATTACGTACTTGACTGTCCCCTAACAAGGGACTTCCGCCTAGGGGCAGACCAAGTTGACTGGTCTAAGCCCCCTGAACAAGTACTTCGAACGCTAGCAGCTAGTAAAGGGAACCTAAAGAAACTAAAGGAATTGATGGGAAAAATCATAGATCTTCTTGATCTATAAGTTCTTGTTGGCTTATTTGGGCCCCCTCCACCTGGAGTCAGGGCCCCGCTATCCGTATACCTACTACACGTTGGTATTGTCTGAGTATCTTATATTATTATTGTGTGAGCTATTACAGGTTTAGTAGTGTGGACCAAAGTGCAGTACAGGCTGCACAAACAAAAGTTATGCCAAGTTAGTGAGCTGGGCCGGGGTGCAAACGGGAGTCCGAATGATGCATCATAGGGCCCAGCTATGACGTCCCTGTCTACCGCGTCAGGTACCGACCAGTCGATGAACAAGGCATAGTCTCTTTAAACCCTGTACTGCCAACAGGCGGGGCAGGGTAAGGAGTTCCTTATGAGACTGCCCTAGGTGGGTATGACGCGGCGAATGAGAGTGTGCTACAACGTCTTGGCGTAAACCGGAACTACGCCAAACTGATGCGGAAGCTCATGGTTAGCGACTGCATCCGGTGGAGCCAGGACATTTACGTAAACCACCTTGGCAATACTCAACAACAGTAACCGCTAGACTGTCCACAATATAACTTCGGGCCCATTGCCCTTGTTAACGCGTTCCTCCTCCTCTGTATATTCCGGCTGGCTGTGTGCCCATGGAGAGCGCATGTGGTTGCTACCTCCTCCACTTTTGTATATCTCGCGTAACTCATCATGTAAACCGCGACAGCTGGCTTGAGCCCGTGTTAATCGCGCTACATCTTTGTATCTAGCGGCTAGCAAGTGTTAGCCGCTCATGGCATCCTGCCTCTGTAACCGCGTTCAAGACAAACTATCTCCATTTATACTTTTTTAATCACTTGTATACTCATACTGGCTGGCCATGAGCCCATGTTTTTACTATTACCTTTACCATACCGGTAACACTTTGTAAATTTTATTTTAATTTCAATAAATGGCTTTTAACTCTGTTCTTATCAGCTTGATTGTTCCGTAATCAACTGATTTCTCCGCTGCTATGTGGACCACCAGACTTTGAGCCAGCTGCTCCCCGATGCCTTGGTAAGTGATTTTAACTCTATTTTTCTGTCCTATCTGCCTTCCTACTTCCGCTGAAAGGGTGGCCTGCACTGTTTAAACGCACAGTGTATTCGCTGCCTGACCGGCAACAACTTTTCTATCGCGGCGTGAAACCTGTTCACGACGCTACGTGTACTTCTTTTACTGCATGGGCTTGCCTGAGCAGTAATTCTTTCTTCCACTTCCTGCCTCTTCTTGGTTGGTTGCCTCGGCACCCCAGGAGGCACTTCCGCCCCTTGACTTCCACTTTCCCTATCAGCTACACATTTGACCCACGTCATGTCCATTCTCACGCTACTTGTCCCCTTGCGTCCGCCGCATGGTTGCAGGCTGTCTCTCCCTATCAGAGGGCGTCGAGTCGCTGACCAGTGAAGACGTGCTGCACTTCGCTCTGGATTTCGATCGTCCCATCGGCGGCTCTACGGATTAATCGTCCAAGTGTGTTACATCATTAGAATCGTCTTAACGTAAGCTCTCGAATAACGTTAATTTTATTTAATTCAGCCCACGCGTTTTCAAGTTACGGGCGCCGGAAGTTTCCGGATTTCCGCCAGCTTATTCCGTGTGGTTTCCGCGGGTAGGCTGTTAAGTCATATATCATTCTTTTCGGCCTTTCACCCTCTTTTATCCGCCGTCGACCGTTTCTCGATCGGTCGATTAGATTGCGTTTTATCACGACCGAAAGTTGTCGTAGGTCGGGCCGTTCTGCGGGCCTCTCAAGCTTTCGATCTTTTTCACGTTCGGGCATTTCTTAGCTGTCTACCTAATCTTTATGTGTATAAATTTTCGGGCCGTTACGTGCATTAGTCTTAAAGTTACGTCCATTTTAAGGTTTCTGTAGAACAAAGGGGTTTAAGGTCATTGACCTCTAGCACGTGGTTGGGTCACTAGCCTAGTCGACCCTAATACGGCGGCTTTTTTCGATTATTTTTCGGGCCGTGGTAGTCGCATCGCTTTGAGCCTTATATCGTTTAAACTGTTAAATTTTGTTCTTTTTGGTAATATAAGTTTACTAGCTAAACATTTTTATTTTTTAGTAATTTAAATTTTTGGGCTCTTCTCGCTATATTTTCATCGGATTACCGCTAGTATAAGTATATTTAGTAATTATAAGTATAACCTAGTCTGTAGAATTACAAATAAGTGTAATGGAAGACATGGAAGGTGATATAGACTCCTCAGCTACAGACTGTGAGGATAACCCACGGTCCAACACGCCGACCAGGTTCACTTCGGCGGAAGATACCTACAATACTTTGGAAGCTCAGCTATTAGCTGAATCGAACCAACACCTTCAGAGGATTATGGACCTCCTACCACAACCTAGTAAATCAAACCCCACTGTCCCGGAAAAGGCTGAGATCAAGGAGAGGGTGACTTCAATGTTCGCCACGATAAATAAATTATACGGAAGTTTGGTTGAACTCAGAGCCACCCAAAGCAACACGCCAAGCATAATGTGTCAGTGTAAACCAGTTCAAACCGTGCAAACACCAACTTACTCGGAAATACTCAAAACAAACATACACCAAAGCACTACGACGAAAACTATAAACAGATCTTTAAGTAGAAAGATCCAGAACGAGGGAAGTAGCAGCAGCTACGCCCTTATGGTCTATCCAAAGGAAACAGACAGCGGAACCACTAACATGGGGAAAATACACAAGGAAATTATAAAAGGAGTGCAACCTGATAAACTAAAAATAAAGGTTACAGCTATTAAGCGGGTGAAAGGCGATGGCCTCTGCTTCCACACAAGTAGCAGGAGGGATGCCATCTTATTGGAACAAGCTGTGCAAGGGCTACCGGCGGTACAGCCACAAGTCAAAACAAGAGTCTCAGAGGGCAGGCGGCCGAGGGTTATCTTACTGAACGTCCCGAACTCGGTTGAAGATGACAACATAGTCAACACGATATACCAGACACATTAAATGGATTAAGCAAAGAAGACTTTGAAGCCTCAACCAGGGTAACCACCACCCTCACAAGAGGCAACACTAAAGAAAATTGTAGGCACGTAGTGCTTTCCACCTCACCGCATATAAGGAATCTCCTCATAAAGGAGAAATACGTTTCCCTCTTATGGGCTAACATTCTCATTGATGACTATGTTCATATTACCCGCTGCTATCAATGCTGCGGGTACAATCATCTCGCACGGGATTGTTCATCCAAACAGTACTGCAGCCACTGCTCAAAATCGCACAAATACAATGAGTGTACTAGAAGAGAGCAGCCCTCATGTTGTGTAACTTGCAAGATGGCTAACAAGGACTTGCCTCCTGAAAAACGGCAGCCCACAAACCATAACGCCTTCGACCCGAAATGCCCGCATACAATCAAATTAAGAGAACAGATTATAAAACAAACAAACTATGGGTACGAATAATCAACAAACGAATCTCAAGCTGTTACAGATTAATCTGCAACGTTCGAAGGCTGCCTCTACCGAAGCGATGCACATGGTTAACACCCATGGCACAGACATTCTCGTTGTGCAAGAACCTTATTGTTACAATAGGGAAATTGCCCTATTCGGTAAACTCAATATTTTCAAGTACTCGGACCCTAATGATAACCCTCTGACCGGCATTATTATGGTCAACAGAAATATCAACGCCCATCAGCTAACCCAGCACACAAGCAAGTACCACACCACAATAATTACCAAAATGGACACGACTGCCATTGCAATCATCTCATTTTACTGCCCACCCTCCGAAGATATTACACACCCCCTGGAAATGCTTCAAGACACTATTGAGCAACTTAGTGGGATACCGGTTATGGTCGCTGGCGACTTCAATGCCAAGTCTCAGGTCTGGCATAGCCCAGTGGAGGACCCGAGAGGGTACAAGGTTATGGAGATGGTTAATAGTTTGGACCTTCGGTCCATGAATACCAGCACCCTCGCTACCTACTCGTCTTCAACTGGGGAAAGCTGGGTCGACATCTGCCTGGCAAACCGTCATCTCATCCCCTACGGGGTAATGTGCACCACTCTCAACGTGCAATCTGCCAGCGATCATCGGTACATCGAGACCATACTCAGGGCCGTTAGGGTGGACAAACAACTTTGTACCCGACATAAGACCAACTGGAAGCTCTTTCAGGATCAAATCCGTTCAAATTGGCTATATGGCCCGATAATGGACATGGACAAAACCACACTTGAAGACGCTATCGACAAGCTGCAAAAACTCATCCTCGCGGCTTACCATAACAACACTAAGGTCCACACGTCCAGGCAATCCGCCCCATGGTGGAACAGTCAGCTGACCACCAAAGAAAGGCCTTGAGGAAAGCGAGGAACAGATTCAGGCGTGAGTCTAACCAAGAAAGGCGAGAAGCTCTCCGTCAGAACTACTTAACTTTGTTCCGGGAGTATAAAACCTCAATCTGCAAGACCCGGACTGAATCCTGGAGAGAGTTCTGTACAAATCTGGGGAATGAGAAGCCCTGGTCTACCCCGTTCTATATAGCCAGGGGCAAGGTAAAAAACTGTAGGATACCAAACAACTCAGAAAGTAACATAAACAATCCTAACACTACTATAGAAGATACCTATCATCGTATCCTTAAGGACCTATTCCCTGATGATGACCCGTCCACCGATAACAGTGATCACATTAAAATCAGAGAAGAAAGCCTCACTATACCCAACACCGATAATGACAGCAATTTCACAAATCAGGAGATAGCGGCTGAGTTTAGGAGACTCAAACTTCGGAAGGCTCCCGGACCAGACAATATCACTCCAATTATGGCTAGGAAGGCCTATGAGGCCATCCCATCGACCTTCAGCGTCATTTACAACAAATGCTTGCAAATGGCATACTTCCCCAACACATGGAAAATTGAATCCATTAAGCTTATCCCTAAGAACAATAGCCATACTGATTCTACTGGGTATCGGCCTATCTCTCTCCTCCCGGTACTGGGGAAAATCCTAGATGGCCTCATGGTTAAGCGGTTAATGTACCACTGTGAGCACAATAAATGTTTAAGTGACAATCAGCACGGCTTCAGGAAAGGTAAGAGCACGATTACGGCATTGGACACATTAGTCAACTATATCAAGGAAGCCAAACACAGAGGCGAGCACACCATGGTGGTCTCGATAGACTTCAAGGGTGCCTTCGACCACGCATGGTGGCCAGCGATCCTCTGTAGCATCAAGGAAACTGGGTGCCCGAAAAACATCTTCGCCTTGGTTAAAGATTATCTACACAACAGGAAAATAACTGTCATTAATAACAGCCAGTTACATTTTTACAACAACATCCACAGGGGTCCAAATCCGGCCCTTGCCTGTGGAATATTATGTATGACAGTCTCCTCAAGCTCAGCTCTACCTTCCCTGGAGACATCATCTGCAGCCTACAGGGCTATGCAGATGACACGGTTCTGGCACTCTCCCATAAAAATCAAGAAGTGCTCCAAGCCAGAGCCAACGACATCTTACGTGTTATCTCCCAGTGGTGTCACCGGATGAAGCTAATGGTCAACTACGACAAAAGTAGCTGCATTATTTTTCCAAGGTCCACCCCTCTACAGAAAGGACCCATCATCAAGATGGACGGAAAATGGCTCAAGAACTGCGACAGTATCAAGTATCTGGGGGTGATACTTGATAATAGGTTAACTTGGAAGCACCAGACTCATTATGTATACGAGAAGGCGGTAACCGTGTTGCACTCCCTGTCCTCCATTGCGAGGAATCACTGGGGCTACGGCAGCAGGGCCGTAGCCCCAGTACGTCTCATGTACGTCTCTGTGATAGAGCCAATCTTGACTTATGGCTCGGAGGTCTGGGGGACCTCGGTTGCCAAAGTTCATGTCAAAAGGAAGCTCCTTTCCGCCCAAAGACTTGCTCTGATCTCCATGACTAAGGCTTATAGGACCGCCCCCACGGATGCTCTATTAGCTATCGCCAATTTGATCCCAATTGATCTCATTATAAGGGAAAAATATTGGGTCCACCAACAACTAAAGCATGCTAAAAGGATAATTACTACCAACGACCTAAACAAGCTTATGGGTAATCTAGTGGAAAACACGGACTTAAATAATATTACGGATTACCTCAATAACCACGAATTGGACTACAACTATCAGCAAACGACTTACCACCCCAACATCTTCCTGGACGATCACTTCTTTCTGGAAGGCCCCACGACCCATGCTGGGTTCAGCATCTACACAGACGGCTCATGGTCTGTGGAGGGGGTGGGTTGTGCCTTTATTGTCACCAACAACGGCAAGAACATTTACCAGGCAAGCCACAAACTGGCCAAACACTGCACGTCTAATCAGGCAGAGTCCCTGGCTATATACAGGGCTCTGCAGTGGATCCAGAGGAACACGACCATTTACAAGATTAAGGACGTTACAATATACAGCGACAGCCGGATGGCTCTGTTGCAGCTAAAAAACTTCAATGTTAAGCACAGCATTATCCATAATAGCGTGAGTCTTCTTCTCTCGCTCTATAGGGACATCAATATCAATTTCGCTTGGATTCGTGGCCACAGTGGGGTCTACGGCAACGAGAGGGCCGACCTACTGGCTCGCACTGCTCACACTCGTAAAGGTAACTATTCTTTCAAGTGTATTCCGTTCATCTGGCTGAAAAACGCCATCAGGAACTACTCTTGGTCCTCATGGCAAAATAGGTGGGACACTAGTCCCACCGGTAGGCTTACTCACAGCTTCATTCCGAGCGTCCGGAATAGGAGCAGCTACAAGCACTTCGTAACCACCTACCAAATCACTCAGTTAATCACCGGCCATGGCAACTTCCGCGGCTATCTGCGGAGGTTCCTGAACAAAACTGATGGCAGGTGCTCTTGTGTCCTTGGTGAGGAAGAAGACCCAAACCATATCATCTGGAACTGCCCGAACTTTAGGACGCCCAGAAATATCTTAATCAGGACAGTGCAAGACAACAACGAGTTATGGCCATGCCAGAACCACAGCCTAATCGACAACGCAAAGTATTACAAGACTCTTAAGAAGTTCGCCACCGAGATAAAAATATTGGACTAACCGCCCTAAAGTGGACTCTCTACTCTCACCCTCAAGGCAACCGGTTCCTTCAGGTAATTGGTTCCTGCTCAAGGAGTCTATAATTCTTCTCGCGTGTCGACACTGTATATATTAATCACCAAGTGTCTTTCGCGTTTATTTCATTATATTACATATTCTTTATTTTGTTAATTATTTTTCTAATTTCAATCAATTTTAATTTTAAATTTAATCAATTGTCGCGCCATATGGTGAAGCAATTTGTTTGTCTCGCGGTTACTTCAGCTTATTTTACCTCCTTCAACGGTATTAATGGCTTACACCATATGAGAATTCGACAAGTCTGTCGCGCGCTATGTTTATCATTTATTATCTTATCTAATTGTCGCGCCAATTAACGAAGCAACTAATTGTCCCGTGCTTTCGTCGCTTTTACAACCTTTGCCGGTCTTCTTACCCTATTTAATTGTCGCGCCATTCATCTTGTAAAGCTCCCATTCCCTGGGGCAAGTTTCTGTTATTCTCAACACTTCTTCATCATTTCAATATTGTACACTCGGCATCAATTTGCCTGTCTGTTATTGTCTGTGTCACAATTTCCAATCTCTATAGTATACCATTGTCACGCCACTTTTCTATGTATCGCTTGCTATGTCATTTTCACTGCTATTTGTATTTGTATTTTGCTATTTTATTAATAAATGCTGATGCAAGGCGCCCATGAGCTCCTAACCTTCAAACTTTCCTATCAACCTTTCATTCACCTTCACCTATACCCTTCGCACAACTATCTCTCCTTCTTTCCTTTTCTGGTTTCGGGGCTATACCTCTGAGTGCAGCCCGTCACCAATTCCCACGATGTCTCTCCCTATCACCAGAGGGCGACGAGTCGCGGTACCGTTAGGTTGTGTGGTGGTCAGCTCCGGTTTTCGATCGTCGCATCGGCGGATCTAAGGATTAATCGTCGAAGTGTAATACATCGTTGGATTCAGGATAACGTGAGCTCTCGTTTGATACCAATTTTATTTAATTCGGTCAACGCGTTTTTTAGTTACGGGCGCCGGAAATTTCCGACTTTCCACCGGCTTTTTCCGGGTGGTTTCCGCCGGGAGGTGGTCGTGTAATATATCGTTCTTTTCGGCTATTTACGTGCTTTCCGACGCCGTTGTCCGTTTTTTGATACGTTGTTTTGGTCGGGTAACCGTGTTGCACTCCCTGTCCTCCATTGCGAGGAATCACTGGGGCTACGGCAGCAGGGCCTGCCGTCTCATGTACGTCTCTGTGATAGAGCCAATCTTGACTTATGGCTCGGAGGTCTGGGGGACCTCGGTTGCCAAAGTTCATGTCAAAAGGAAGCTCCTTTCCGCCCAAAGACTTGCTCTGATCTCCATGACTAAGGCTTATAGGACCGCCCCCACGGATGCTCTATTAGCTATCGCCAATTTGATCCCAATTGATCTCNCCGGGTGGTTTCCGCCGGGAGGTGGTCGTGTAATATATCGTTCTTTTCGGCTATTTACGTGCTTTCCGACGCCGTTGTCCGTTTTTTGATACGTTGTTTTGGTCGTGTTTTACTGCGACCGAAAGTTGTTTCCGATCGGGCCGTTTTGCGGGCTTTTCGGGCCTCAGTTTAGGACTTCGCTCGGGTACTTCTTAGCTTACTCATTTTTCTACGTGTATCAAAATTTTCGTGTCGATATGTCCACTAGTTTTAAAGCTACGTCCGTTTTTAAATATTTGGAAAACAAAGGAGTATAAGGTCACTGACCTCTAGCACGTGGCCGGCTTTCTATCCTAGTCGACCCTAATTCGGCGTCATTTTTCGGTTATTTCTCGGGTTGTTTTAGGCGCCCGGTTTAGTGTTATATATCGTTTGGCAGGAAAATTTTCGCTCTATTAAGTTAGCCTATTAATTTTCGGGCTTCTTAAAATTTTTATCGAGTTACCGTGGTATTAGTTTATTTAATATCTACTAGTATATCTTAGTCTGTAGTACTTTTTAATGTGCCATGGAAGTCACAGAGGTTGACATAGACTCTTCGGCAATGGATTGTGAGGACCACTCAAGGCCAAACTCTCCTAATCGATCCATTATGATCGACGGCAATTTTAACACTATGGAGGCAAGACTTTTAGCTGAATCCAATCAGCACCTTCAAAGAATCATGGACCTTTTACCTCAGCCAAGCAAATCCAACCCCACTGTCACTGATAAGATAGAAATAAAGGAGAGGGTTACCTCCATGTTCGCAACAATAAACAAACTGTACGGCAGCTTGGTGGAGCTCAGGGCCACCCAAAGCGCCACAGTGGTGACCCAGTGCCAGTGTCGTCAGGCGCAACAGATGAAAAACCCATCATATTCTGACGTTGTCAGAACTAATATTCCAGAAAGCAAAACCATGAAAACTATAACCAGATCAATAAATAGGAAAGTTCAAAATGAGGGCTGCAGTAGCAGCTACGCACTAATAGTTTATCCGAAACAAACAGACTCTGGAAATGGCATAACCAACATGGAAAAAATACAAGACAGCATCATAAAAGAGGTAAAGCCAGATAAACTGAAAATTAAAGTAACCGCAATCAGGAAAGTAAAAGGAAATGGGCTGTGCTTTCGCACAAGCTGCAGAAGGGATGCATCAATACTGGAACAAGCAATACAAGGGCTAACAGAAATTGAACCGCAAATCAAAACTAGGGTGTCAGAGGGCAGGCGCCCAAGAATAATCTTACTAAATGTCCCAAACTCAGTTGAAGATAATATAATCATCAGCACACTACACGAACAGAATGATTTTCTGAGTGGGATTAGCAGAGCAGAATTCGAATCGGCTACTAGACTAAGCACTACCCTCACCAGAGGAAACACCAAAGAGAACTGCCGTCATGTAGTGCTCTCAACCACACCAAGTATAAGGAACCAAATAATAAAGGAGAAATACATCTCCTTATCATGGGCAAATATATTAACAGATGACTACGTACACATCACTCGCTGTTTCCAATGTTGTGGATACAACCATCTGGCACGTGACTGTTCGTCAAAACAATACTGTAGCCATTGCTCTAAGTCACACAGATTTAATGAGTGCACAAGAAGAGATCAGCCGCCGTGTTGCATTACTTGCAAAACGGCTAACAAGGGCCTGCCCCCAGAAAAACGGCAGCCCACAAATCACAATGCCCATGACCCAAAGTGCCCTCATACAATAAAAATAAGAGAACAAATAATCAAACAGACTAACTATGGGGACTAACCCTCAATTCGATAACCTTAAACTGCTACAGATTAATATGCAACGGTCAAAGGCAGCCTCCACGGAGGCAATGCAAATGGCCAACACTCACCAAGCTGACATACTGGTGGTGCAGGAGCCATACTGCCACAACAGGAAAATCACCCTCTTTGGCAATCTTAATATCTTTAGCCATTCGGACCCGGCTGTAGACCCACTGACGGGTATCATCATGATAAATAAAAACATCAACGCCCACCAGCTCACCCAGCATACATGGAAAAACTACACTACAATTATTATCAATGGGCAGGGTTCCGCCATGGCTATCATTTCTTTTTACTGTTCGCCTTCTGAGGATATCACCCGACCCCTGGAAGAGTTAGAAGAAACTATTCAACAACTAAAACAGATACCTATTCTTGTCGCCGGAGATTTTAATGCAAAATCGCAAATATGGCACAGCCCGGTGGAGGACCCGAGGGGATATAAAGTAATCGAACTAATCAACAGTATGAACCTCCGGTCAATGAACACTAGCACCCTGGCCACCTACTCCTCCTCCACAGGAGAGAGCTGGGTGGATATCTGCCTGGCAAACCAGCATTTAATCCCCTATAACATACAGTGTTCCACCCTCAGTGTTCATTCTGCTAGTGACCACTGGTACATTGAGACAACCCTCAGTGCCATCAAGGTGGTCAAGCAGCTACGGATTCGACAAAAGACGCAGTGGGATCACTACCAGGAATACATCCGGCACAACTGGGATACCGGCCCCCTGATCAATATAAACAAAAAGGAGTTGGAAAACACTATAGAAAGGATGCAAAAACTCATCCTTACTGCCTACCACAATGCAACAACAATAACCACGACAAAGCAATCAGCTCCATGGTGGAATAGGGACCTCGCTACTCAAAGAAAACAACTAAGAAAATCAAGAAATAAGTTCAGACGGGAGACGGACCAGGAAAGGCGAGAGACCCTAAGGCAAGAATATCTAATACTCTTCAGGAAGTACAAAACCTCCCTCTGTAAGGCTCGCTCTGACTCATGGAGGGAGTTCTGCTCGGACCTAGGGCGTAACAAGCCCTGGTCCACCCCATACTATATTGTTAGGGGCAAGGTGAAGAGCAGCAAAATCCCAAACAACTTCGAGCACAACATTAACAATGCAAGTACTTCAATAGAGGACACCTACCACCGGATACTTAATGACCTTTTTCCAGACGATGACACATCCACGGACGACAGCACACATGCTAAAATCCGGGAAGAAAGTGAATCTAGCCCTAACACAGGAGACGATAGTCAGTTTTCGTACAAAGAGATAGAGGCAGAATTCAAGAAACTCAAGCTTCGGAAGGCCCCTGGTCCGGACGCCATCACCCCTAAGATGGCAAAAATGGCATTTGAGGCAATTCCAACTGTCTTCTATGTAATCTACAACAAATGCCTACAATTGGCACTTTTCCCAAGCATATGGAAAATTGCCGCAATCAAACTCATCCCAAAGAATAGCAACCCTACTAATTCCTCTGACTACCGACCAATCTCCCTTCTCCCTGTACTGGGGAAGGTCCTGGACAGTCTGATGGTGAATAGGCTGGTCTATCATTGCGAGCACAATAATCTTCTTAACTGCAATCAACATGGCTTCAGGAGAGGGAAGAGTACAATTACAGCTTTGAGCAACATCGTGAAAACAATCAAAAAGCCAAAGGGAAAGGCGAGCACACCATGGTGGTTTCTATTGATTTCAAAGGAGCCTTTGACCACGCATGGTGGCCTGCCATCCTAAATTGTATAAGGGAAACTGGCTGTCCTGATAACATATACGCACTAGTGAAAGACTATTTGAACAACAGCAGCACCACAGTAAGCAACAATGACCAGTTTCATCTGCAGAGGAAAATCAACAGGGGATGCCCCCAGGGCTCAAGGTCTGGCCCATTCCTATGGAACATAATGTACAATAGTCTTCTAAACCTAAGGTCAACCTTCCCTGGGGACAACAACTGTAACATCCAAGGCTACGCAGACGATACCATCCTGGCACTATCGCACAGTAATCAAGAAGTTCTGCAGGCAAGTGCAAATGACATTTTAAAAGTCATCTCCAAATGGTGCCACAAGATGAAACTTATAATAAATTACGACAAAAGCAGCTGTGTGGTCTTTCCTAGGAAAACCCCCCTCCATAAGGGACCCATCGTCAAAATGGACGGCAAAAGAATAAAGAATAGTGATAATCTCAAATATCTAGGGATTATTATGGACAACAAGCTTACCTGGAAACTCCATGCACACTACGCCTACGAGAAGGCGGTCACAGTCATGCACTCCCTGGCTTCCATTGCAAGGAACCATTGAGGCTATGGCAGTGTGGCCTGCCGACTCATGTACGTAGCTGTTATTGAGCCGATCCTAACCTATGGGTCAGAGGTCTGGGGGGCCTCTATCACTAAAGTGCACATAAAAAGGAAACTACTCTCGGCGCAGAGGCTGGCTTTAATATCCATTACTAAAGCTTACAAAACCGCGCCAACGGACGCACTACTGGCAACAGCGAATTTGGTTCCTATAGACCTAATCATCACAGAAAAGTTTTGGAGCCATCAGCAACGCAGACTGGCCAACCAGACCATCAGGCAACAACACTACATCAATACAATGGGAAACATGGTGGATAGCACAGTGCTTAACAACATTTCCGACCACATTAACCGGTTTGAACTGGACCACAACCAACGGCAAGTATTTTACCATCCCACCTTCTCCCTCGACGAGCACTTCAACATGGACGACCCCGAAGTCTCAACTGACTTCAGGGTATATACCGACGGTTCTAAATCAGAGGACGGGGTTGGATGCGCGATGGTTGTCATGAATAAATCCACAAACATCTACCAGGCTAGTTACAAGCTGGCTAACCACTGCACGGCCAACCAGGCGGAGTCCCTGGCCATCTACAGGGCCCTGCATTGGATCCATAATAACTATACCTACTATAACATCAAGACAATTACAATTTATAGTGACAGTCGTGTGGCCTTGCTACAACTAAAAAATATGAACAACAAGCACAACATTGTGCGCAATAGCATCACTCTTCTCACTAACATCAGGAACACCACTATTAACTTTTCCTGGGTCCGTGGCCACTCCGGGGTCCCTGGGAATGAGAGGGCCGACCTGTTGGCCCGCACCGCCCATACCTGGTGCCACAACACTTCCTACGACCTCATTCCGCCAACCTGGCTTAAAAACAACATCAGAGACTATACATGGAAGGTCTGGCAGGAAAGGTGGGAAACGAGCCATACAGGCAGGATAACCTATGGCTTCATCCCGAATGTTCGAAAAAGAAGCAAATATAAGCACTTCATCACAAACCACAGCATCACACAACTCATCTCAGGACATGGAAACTTCCGATCCTATCTTCGGAGGTTCCTGCAGAAGACAGACGGAAGGTGCCAGTGTAACCTAAACGAGGATGAAGACCCGACCCATATCATTTGGAACTGCCCCCTGTACTGTAATGAAAGAAGACAACTAATTGAAACTGTTCAAAGCAACAACGATTTATGGCCTTGCCAAAGTTATGCTTTGATCGAAAACAGCAAATACTACAAGGCGCTCAAGGGCTTTGCTACTGCCATCAAAATTTTGGACTAATAACTCCGTCGCAGGGACCTTTGTGCCCCTTCTACTGCATATTGGTTTCAAGGTAAGTCATTTGCTCTGTATTAAAAATCTGTAAACATGTCCATTAGATCTCTCACGAAGGTATCAATTATTGTATCCTGTTGTGTAACCAGATACTATCAAATGTATTTTGTCTTTGCCATCTGGCACATGTACTAATTTGTATCCGTCATTTGCGGGTATTTTGTTCTGGTATCATTATCCTGTAAGCTTCTACTGGACGTCCCACACTGGTATCTAGGTATGCATCCTGTAACTTACTCGGTGGTGCCATTGTTTTGTCATTCCACATGTCACTTATTCAGCTATTTGTAATTGGCTCATGCTAGCGTCTGCTCTGTATTACTATGTAAGCCTCTTAAATAGAAACCATGTTTATTTATGTCTTTTCCGTATGTACAATGTATCTGCCAATTGTTCTTCTGGCAATGGCCACTTGTCAAAAACGGTGCGTACTGCATGGCATTTACAGGAAATGTCTTTTAACTGTAAATCAATGTATTATAAATGTATCCGGTATTTTAAATTGTAACCGCCACCAGGTTTTGTCATTGCTACTTAGCATCATTCAGTAATTGTAACTGTCATGCCAATGCCACTTAGACTGTACAATTAGGTAAGCTTCTTTATCAAGGTTCTAATATGGTATCACGCATGAAATGTAAATGTATCCATCACCAGCCAATTGGCATTTGTCCTGTATATATTATCTATTTTGGCATTAATTATGTTAGCATCTTTAATTGGTAGTCTATGTATGTATCAAATAGGGTATCATGTATTCATACTGTAACTGCACCAAACTTTTATTGTCTAGTACTGTCGCGCCATATTAATTATTGTAATTGTTCTAATTATGTGTTATATTTTACTCATTGTATGTATTATGTATGTATATGGTTTTTCTTTTAATAAATGCCGATGCAGGGCGCCCATAGATCCCTAACCCCCTTTTAAACTTTCCTATCGAACTTTCTTTCACCTTCATCTCACCTCTTCACATGCCTAACTCTCCTCCTTTCCTTTTCTGGTTTCAGGGCTATACCACTGAGTGCGGCCCGTCACCAATTNAGTGAATCTGACGCCGGCCTGCAAGAATCGCTGAACTCTATTACAGACATCGAACTTTCTTTCACCTTCATCTCACCTCTTCACATGCCTAACTCTCCTCCTTTCCTTTTCTGGTTTCAGGGCTATACCACTGAGTGCGGCCCGTCACCAATTCCCACGATGTCTCTCCCTATCCCCAGGGACTACAGCGACCATGCCGGCTTGGTCAAGCATCTAAAGCACAGCACAACCCTGCAGTTCGAGTGTAGTGCCTGTAAGATGACGCACGAAAAATTGAAGGCCATAAAAGCTTATCAGGCTCGTTCAGAAGCGTGCAGAACGAGCATTGAAGCTGCCACACCACCTCCTCTCCCCGCCAACAGGGTTAAGCGCTGCATCCCGTTACAACCGAGGAAGCGGTACTCGACCAAGAAACGTCGCCAGGAGGCCTCGTCCATGTCTGCAAACGACCAGTCTACCAGCAGCCAGTCGCCCCTACATCTAGAGCACAATCATCGAGGAGAAGACGTGTCACCCGCTCCGTTCAAGCATCGCCCGGCAATAGTGTGCCGCCCAACGACGACAAACTGCCCGCTGCTGCTTTCACTCCTACCAGCGAGACCGTCCAGGACAGCGGCGACCATGCGCCTACTTATCCGCCACGCCAAGTAGATCCGCCACCGTCTCCGCAGCCCCTACCTGCGGTACCACCAACTGTACCAGTCACACCATCACCTCCAAGCCCGCAGCCAACTTGCAGCCATGCCACTCCAGTGACTTCCAGCGCCCATGACGATCAAGCAAACATCCCATCCAACATCAGCCAAGGTAATAACAACGACCCTCCGTCGTGGGTACTTGCCTGGATGTCCCGCTTCGAGGCAGTGCTCGACGAGGACATGCTGGAGGGAGTCCTTAACGACTTCCTTTCACTCGTCCATTGGATCTGTGACATCCGTGGCCCTCAGCGCAACCACCGTCCACAGTGCAGTCAGCCTGCACCGACCAGCAACCAGACCGGGGTCGCAAAAGCCAGCAAAATTCAGTGCCTTTATAGGGCAAATCGAAAGTGTGCTTTCGATCGTATCATGGCTGGTACACCCCGTTACTGCCAGCTTGACTCTAACAGCATCTACCAACACTACAGTGGTATGTATAAGAAGAGGCCAACCATCAACCACACGGCTATCCCAGTAGACCCGATCGCCCCGCCAGCTACCAACAACCCATTCGACTCCCCCTTCTCGCCAACGGAAGTGGCAAAACGACTGACCAGAGGGCACAATACGGCACCGGGACCCGACAAGATCAGGTACCTCCACTGGAGACGAGTCGATCCACAGGGCCTGATCATCGCTACCATCTTTAATGCCGTACAGCGTATCGGGTACATCCCTCAAAACTGGTATACTTCAACTACAGTGCTAATTCACAAAAAAGGCGACGTCACCTCTTTGGGCAACTGGTGCCCAATTTGTTTATCGAACACCTTAGGTAAACTTTATTCAGCATGTCTTGCCGACCGCCTCCTGAGGTGGTGCGACGAGAACCAACGCCTCACCACTTCCCAGAAAAGATTCCTCAATTACCAGGGGTGCCTTGAGCACAACTTCCTGCTCAACACAGTTATCCAGAATGCCAGAAGAACCAACAAAGAGTGTTATATTGCCTGGCTAGATATAGCCAATGCCTTTGGCAATATCCCTCACGGCACCCTCTGGGAATCCCTCCGCTGGCATGGCCTGCACCAGGATGCCATCGCCACCATCAAACAACTATAAGAGGACACCACCACGTGTGTCAGGACTAGCTCAGGCCTCACCAGCCCCACTCAATACAATCCGGGGTCAAGCAGGGCTGCCCAATCAGCCCTCTACTCTTCATCATGGCCATGGAGCCGGCCATCCGCCACATTCGCTCTTTAGGCAAAGGGTACCCACTTCACAACCACCGCATCAGTGTCTTAGCGTATGCCGACGACGTCGCCCTCATCAGTGAATCCGACGCCGGCCTGCAAGAATCGCTGAACTCTATTACAGACTGGACCAACTGGGCGGGCATCCAGTTCAACAGCAACAAATATGGAACCCTCGCCGTCCTAGGTAAGCTACACACTGCAGAAGATAACACTTTTTTCATTTAGCAGGAAGCATTACCGACACTAGCGAAGGAGGACGCATATAAACATCTGGGGGTACCCACCGGCTTCTCTAGATGTGACACCGAGGAGGCGACTACAAGCAACATCGTCACGTCTATCGAGAAACTGAATGCATCCAAACTAGCACCGTGGCAGAAGGTGGATGCGCTCAACACCTTCATCATCTCAAAGCTCACCTTCTGCCTCACCACCAGGACAACACCAAAGAAGACGCTAGATCGTATTGATCGCACAGTCAAGCGCTGTGTTAAGCAGTAGCTTGGCCTTCCCCAGAGGGCAAGCACGGAAATTGTCCATCTCCCGTACCAACAAGGGGGCACCAAACCCCCCACCAGCCATCTTGCAGATATAGCACAAATCTGCCATGCCCTCTATTTCAGTCTAGGGACACCGACATCAGACAGATCTCACGCAGCGCCCTCGAAGACGTCGTAAAGCATAGAATTAGACGCTCACTTGACCCCAGCGACCTATGTTGCTACTTAAATGGTTCTATGGAAGAAAAGTTTGGCCGCCCGAGCAAAGATATAACATCAGTCTGGACCAGACTCCAAATGGCAACTAGGCGCCTAAAGAAGGAAATTGGCATCAGCTGGACGACAGGACCGGACGAGCTACCCACCATCACTGCTAACAACTGCCTAATCCATGCGCACGAGTGCCAACGTACTCTCTGCGGACTCCTAAAAGAACATTACCTCCAGAAATTAACCGCCAAACCGGATCAAGGCAAAGCTTTCAAAATAACATCAGCAAGTGAGGTAAGCAATCATTTTATAAACAATGGGCAATACACCAGATTTGCAGACTGGTTCTTTATACACAAGGCCAGGCTAAGCGTTGTGGCCCTTCGAGGCCACAAACGCTTTGGTAATGAGCCTAAAAAGTGCAGACGCTGTGGCTATCAGAGGGAGACTCTGGCACATGTACTGTGCCACTGTCCTGCCAACTTCCACCTAATCACGCTAAGACACAACGCCATCTTAAACCGCATAGTATCAGCATTTCGCCCTAAGGATGCCAAAGTCTACGTGAATCAGCGGATCCCAGGATTCAACAAGAACTGCAGGCCAAACATGGTGGTGGTACACGAAGCATCAAAATCTGCTACCATCGTGAACGTCACCGTTCCCTTTGAAAACGGCCCAGACGCCTTTCAATCAGCACGAGAAAAAAAACTACGAAAATACAACTCTCTTGTCCGCCACTTTCAACAACAAGGCTTCAACACACACATCAGCGCTTTCATCGTCGGCGCCCTTGGAGGGTACGATCACACCAACGAAGCCACCCTCCAGCGCCTTGGAATCAACAGGCGATACGCAAAGCTCATGAAAAAGCTCATGATCAGTGACTCTATACGGTGGAGTGCCGACACATACCGAGAACACCTAAACTCGCAAAGTCGACCAACTCGCCCACCTCCATGTGCACCACTTTACAAATGGTAGGACTCTCACATCTCCAATCAACATTGTATTCCACGTTGGCAGGCACATGTGCCCATGCCCGCGTTTGCTATTGTAAATATACTGTACATGTTTCGCGAAACCATTACTGCATTGTTTCCACTCAGTTGGCAAACTACATGCCCATGTCGCGGAACTTAGTTTATATTTCTGCCTATGTCAATCCTTAATGTAAATAATTAATTCTTAATAAAGGCTTTTTAATTCTGTTCTTATCAGCTTGATGATCTTCAGCTGCTGATCTTCTGCCTTATCCAAATGACCAACCGGATTTCGAGTCTCCTGCTTCCCGGCCTCGGTAAGTAATTTTTGGTTTCTTTATCTGTCCTATACTCCTTCCTACTTCCGCTGGAAGGGCGGCCTGCACTGTTTAAACGCACAGTGTATTCGCTGCCTGACCAGTAACCACTTTTCTGTCGTGGCGTGAACTCTGGTCACGACGCAACGTGTACTTCCTCTACTACACAGGCTTGCCTGAGTAGTAGATCTTTCTACTTCTTCCAGCCTCTTCTTGGTAGGCCGCCTAGGCGCCCCAGGAGAAATTTCCCGCCCTTTCCTTCTACTCTGTCTATCAATACTACACTTTGATCATGCCAAGTGAAACCGTACTGGTGCCACTCCATCCCCCTCATGGATGCAGAATATGCCTTCCTATACCGAGGGACTACAGCGATCACGCTGGCCTGGTAAAGCATCTTCGTAGGGAACACAACGCATCACTACTTTTTAAATGTAGAGCGTGTGGTGTAGTTACGGACAAACTTAAAGCGATGAAAATCCATCAAACCCGTTCCGAAGGATGCAAGGCAAGCATCGCGGCTGCTTCTGCACCTCCGCCCCTTCCTGTGGACAGGAAGAAACAGTGCATCCCCCTCAGGCCCAGGAAGCAGTATGAACGACGGAAGACCAGACCAACCTCGTCGCCAATACCTATAGCGACCGTTCGTCATCCAGCGTCCCGTCACCTACATCACCCCCCTCACAAATCCCGCCTCGCCGTAGAAGAACCACCAGACCTATTCGACCCATCTTAGAGGAAGACCATCCGATGGAAGCTTCTTCTTCTTCTTCTAGTTTTTTGGCACAAGAGCCATTTAGGCTAAGCTGCGCCAAAGCAAATGGTAAAAATTTTAAGACATCACACTAACGAACATAAGACATTATTACATAAATAAATAAATAAATAACAACAAATATATACAACAAAATAACTAAGCAAAAACAAGGTAAATAAAACTCGAAAATNTTTAATAATTCATTATAATCAGTTTTGTGTATTAATTTAATAGTTACACCAGACGAGTAAAAAATCCTGTACAAAAGAGAAACACATAAAAAAGCCGATGAATTCATTTATATTATGGAGCAGTATGCACAGGAAGAACTTTTGCCAGAGATTTCCACAGCTACCGAACAGAGAAGTCAGTAAGTTGATGGGCCAGAGTGGAAACTTCTCTCCGAAGACGAGCGACAGCCTTTTCTGCAAAAGGCTAAAGAATTGCGTGAAACACATAAAAAGAATTTCTCGAATTATAAATACTGCGCAGCAAATTCCAATTCAAACATTACTACCCCGCATGCCGAAGCTCCTTGTTCTTCATTCCAATGTGGGAACATCAACCAGCAAAGCAATGAACACATGTTTACATCAGCCAGCAATCTATTGGAGCCACAAGTGCATCTGGAGGATGAGCCACGAGTGGATCCGGAGGAGGCAGAATTGCAAGAATTTTTAAACACATTTAACATTCCAGATAACTGGGAATCAGAAGTAAACAGCGTCGATTTATCATTCTTAAATAACTTGTAAATTCAACCCTTTTTCAAAAGTTTTATATTAGTTTCATGTAGTATTAATTTAGTTTCATATTTAGACAAATGTTTACAGAAACTGGAGAATCATTACGAGAAATAATATAAAGTATCTGTGCCACATTCTATTCTATTGTATAGTACAGGGGTGAGCAATCTTTTTAATCCACGGGCCAATTTAAATTTTAAAATTTTTATGCTGGCCGTTAACATATAGAAGAATGCCCATTCATTAACATTAATAATTAAATATATAATGGACTGTAATCATGTCCGAATATGTATTTATACGTTAAAAGAAGCTTAGATTATATCAAGATTATACTAATACTTATCATTCTAGGCCTAATTATATTTCAATGGTCATTTATATATAATATGTACAAAATATGTATCATATGCAACTACTTTAAATATTATATTATAATCATTCAACATGTTGAGACAGACAAACACCAGGTAGCAAGAGTCAACACATGTAAACTTGATCTCCTCTCAATACCACAAGTAACAGGATTTAGAGATGATGATGATTCAAATATGTTTTTTTAATTATTTATTATTACTGTTTTGAGCTATCCAATAAAGCAGAATATAAGTAAAGAAAATTGGAAATTAATCTTATTAGTGAGCATTTTATATCATCATTCTTTCATGCTATAAAAAGTTTGTATTTTGTTTTATGAACAAATTTTATTAAGTTATTGAATAAAATTTGTTTTATGGCTAATTTTTTTATATTTGGCTTAATTTCTTCTATGTTTAGTGCATTAAGCTAATAATGTGTGTAATGATTTTAAAAATTGTTATCAAATACTATTCAGTTATCTAGCAGACTTTATCATGTAATAAATACTTTTACATAAAAATGAATGACTTTTCAAATACTCAGAATGTTGAGCTTTCTTATAGCAAAACTGATAGGATGCCATACTGTAACAGTGATATGTGATAATGATATGTTAAACTTTACACTAAACTTAATACAATTATAGACAAAGTAAACACTGTCAGACAGCATTAAAATCTTTTTTTTTTTTTAACTGTCTGACAGTGTTTACTTTGTCTATTATTGTGTAACAATGAGTCGTTCTGCCATAGTTATAGGATGTGCTGTTTATTAATGATTATTTGATACATTTTGCAAACAAAAGTTTTAATTAGTTAAAATTGTTAATTAGAAAAAAAATCTTTTTACAGATAGAATTGCTAAATTATTAAGATCTAGATTCTAAAATAAGATGTTATATTAATTAAAAAAATTCAAATATGTATTATTGTGACACCATCATAATACTGGCCACAATTTGTAATCATCTTTCAATTTAAAAAATCACATGACTTCTGATCCACTGAAAGTTTCAGGGCTTCTTGCCCTAAGCTTTCTATATCTGATCTTGATTTTCATCTATTTAACTCTGTTCTTGAAATTAATGAAGGACAGGTGGACAGATGACAATGGGAATGTTTAGGTCTGCAATCTGAAAATTGTAGCCAATAATTTATCCTGTTTTTAATCTGCAAAACTTTTGTTGTAAAACTACATGACTTCCACAAGGAGTGAAGAAACTAGTTATTTTTAGTAATAATAAATTCTTTGATAAATAATGTAATATGTTACAAAAATATAAATTTATTAAGTTTGTCCCTTAATAAATTTCTCAAATTTTATATTAATAAACTGGTAGAAAATTTAATCAAAGATAAAATGTTTGCTACACAATAAAAATGATTAAAATGAAGATTGAAAAATGATATATAGTGCGCGTATCGCTTCGCGTATAGATGTTTCCAGTTTTACTAAGTTGTCCGTGGTACTTCTATTCCTACGAAAGCCACTCTGATGTGGTGAAAAGTAGTTCTTTTCCTCTAGGAGGAACATCAGGCGTCTGTTTACCATCCTCTCAAAGAGTTTACACAGGCAACAACTTGTTAGAGAGATTGGTCTGTAATTAGAGTAATTCTTCTGGTCTTTACCAGGTTTTAGGATAGGAATAATAATTGATAGTCTCCAAGAGTCAGGAAAAGTATTTTCTGTCGATATTCTGTTAAACAGATACAAGAGATTAGAAAGGGAATTGTTTAAAAGATTTTTAATCATGCTGTAGTGAATTTTATCCGGGCTTACAGCACTATTCCCTGAGTGAGAGATCGCTGTATGTAGTTCTATGCTGGTGAATAGCACATTATATTCCTCATTAGATAAGGAGTGAAAGTTTAGACACTGTTTTTCACTTTGGGCTTTATAAGCCTGAAAATCTCTTGAATAAATAATATTGCTGGATAAAGTATAAAACGTTTCACCCAACGTATCAGCAATACCCTGTATATCGCTGATTATTGTGCCATTCTTTTCCAGCATGGACAGAGAGTGAAAAGCATATTTCCCATTAATTTTATGGATTTTATCCCAGACTGCTTTAGAGCTAGTGGAAGATTTTATGCTAGAAACATACTTCCTCCAAGAATCCCTTTGGCTTTGCCTTCTTATTCTTCTGGCATTTGCCTTCGCTTTTTGAAAAGCAATCAAATTGTTAGCAGTGTATCTTCTGAAAATTCCCCATGCTTTCTTTTGTGCTTTAAATGCTGCCTCGCAATTTTGGTCTCACCATGGTTTTGGATGTTTTGGATATCTAGTTGATGTTTTTCGCATTGTTTTATCAACTGCCTGAATAATACTGGAAGTGACAACTCCAACTGCATCATTAATATATGCAGTATTGAACACTTCCTCAATGATGTCATCCAAAGAGGAGAATGCAGGCCAATCTGCCATTTCAAGTTTCCAGCGTGGTGGACAAGCTGTTTCACAGCTTTCTCTGCCTTGATATTTTAGAAATATTGGGAAGTGGTCGCAAGAGAGTGGATTACATCCAACCTCCAACAAAAATGCTGAAAACAGGTTTTGGGTTGCTAATGATAGTTCAATGGCAGTGAATGTTCTTGTTGGGGCATGGAAATATGTCACTCCTCCAGTATTAAATAAATATAGTTGGTGATTACTTATAAATCTTTCAATGGCTCTGCCTTGATAGTTAATGTCGAGACTGCCTCACATCGGATTGTGACCATTGAAATCACCAAGTAAAAAGGGTGCTGGAATAGAGAAATGTGTTTGTTTTATTTTCACCAAGTAAAAGAAATGGAGTCGGGAGCTGTTCAACCAATGCATCCAATTCATCCTTGTTGACTCTGACTTCTGGAGCAAGTATATAGAACGAACTGTGACAGTTATGCCAATTGAAATTCTGACTGCCACAGCTTGCAGCTCTGTTGTTATTTGTACCGGTAAAGATGGGATGCGGTTTGAAACCAGTATAGCCACACATCCATTGGCACAGTTGTGGCTATCATCATCCTTGCAGTAAAAATCGAATCCTCTTAAAGAAATATTTTCTGTAGGTTTTAGATGTGTTTCCTGGAGTGCCACGCAGAGAGATGAGGTAGATGATGTCAAGTATTTAATGTCAGAGAAGTTGTTGCAGAAACCACAACAGTTCCATTGGATTATTTTGAAATCCATTATGTGTTTGGGGCAGTATTCTTAACAAAAGTGTCCCTCTTCAATTTTACTGAAGATTTTCCTTTTGAAAGTGAAGTTGGTTGTGTCATCTCCATATTATTCTCTTCATCAGAGATATCACAGAACTCACTCATGGATTGAGTCTCTGATCTCTTTGATTTAGAGGGCTGCTTTCAATTTTTGCTTGTTGAATGGGTTCTTATTAGACTTTTTAGAACCCACGTTTCTGGTTGTTAGCCCTGTTTTAGCTACAGGGGTTTTGGTCTTTGTGTTCTCCTTTTCTTATAATTGTGTAGACGAAACCAATAAACATTTTGCATGGCGAGCCAGCAATTCTTTTAGGGAAACAGAAATATCTGTTTGAACCCCACATGTCTTTGTGGATTTCAGCACAGAAACAAATGTTTTTTGTTTTAGTGTTGCACTTTGTGTGACCATGTGCTGAGCCTCCGAGTATGGTATATTGTTAATGGTTTTTACTCGCTGGATCTCTTTCTCTCTCTGCCATGCAGGGCATATTCGAGAGTAGGCAGGATGGACATCTTTGCAATTCACACAGCATGGAGTATTGGTGCACTCAGTACTCTCGTGACCTTTCAGTTCAACACTGTGCATGCGCTTTTCCCACAGCAGGATATTTGTGAATGTCCAAATCGCTGGCATTTGAAGCAATGCAGCAGATTTGGAACATACGAATGAACTGGGCAGCGCAGATAATCTGCTGTGATAACAGATGGCAAATTTGGTTTATTAAATGTCAAAATAAGCTGTTTGAT
This sequence comes from Centruroides sculpturatus, assembly GCF_000671375.1. Classification (NCBI taxonomy): domain Eukaryota; kingdom Metazoa; phylum Arthropoda; class Arachnida; order Scorpiones; family Buthidae; genus Centruroides; species Centruroides sculpturatus. The sequence goes on along the minus strand of NW_019384601.1, from coordinate 4,480 downwards.
AGGAATCAACTTGGCATCTCAACGAATGGAGATTCGTCGGACAGCAGTGTCCCCTTGGTCTGAAAGGCTGATCTGAATATCTAATTCGTCTTCAGTTATCAGATCAATCTCAGATATTACATTGTTAGTTCTATGTTTGTTATCTCACTCTTATTGACATGGTGCAGTTTTATTATGTTCTGATGTATGTTCACCCTTGGATTATTGTTTATTCTGTATATATCTGTACTATATGTACTTACTGTATGTCATTCACATTTACTGTATGTTTTCAACCCTGGTAATGCCTTAGGCAGGGCCAGAAATGTACCTACTGTACGTTAAAAATTATTGTATTGTATTGTACATTGAGTCATTCATACCAGCATTTGGTTGCAAGAAATCTGAGTGAATGCTTGCATGCATCAGTACAATGTGTTATCAGAGCAGTTAATAAAATCAGAAGTAGCACACTAAATGACAGATTATTTAGTCAGCTTTGCATTGCCAATGATAAAGATTTCAACCACTTGCTGCTTCACACAGAAGTGCACTGGCTATCAAAAGGTACTTGTCTGACTTGATTTTACAATCTGTTTGACTCTGTGATAGAGTTCCTGGAAACAAAGATACAGAATTGCACAGCAATCTCATCACATCAAAGAATGATATTGCATACTTGACAGACCTGTATAAATTGTTTAACACGTTAACTGCTTGTTGTAATATGATACTTTCCGTCAGGGGAGCCAAAAAATCAAAATTTATTATCTAATAATTGATTATAACGTAAATAAAAGGGTCGATGTACAACAGTCAGGAGAGCGACGATAAGAAAAATATATATAAACAAAGACCGGGGAGTCGTATGACCTTGAACCTGACACTGCTTTCTCCCAGGCAATAAATTTTACAACCCCACTGTAATTAGACGTCCTTCCCTACTTAAAAGTATTTACATCTGTGTGTTAAAGTATTTCATACTTTGTTTCGACTGCAAATGATGTGTTTTTTCTGTAAATATATATTAAAACGCACTTATATACTATAATTTTTTTATTATTATTATTATTTACTTTATATGTGATAAAAGAGGATAATTAAACTAATTTTCAATATTTTAAATTATTTACTATTAAAATAAACCACTATCAAATATAAAATAGAGTTTTATTTTTAAAAAAACTACGACCGCCAACCTTGTACCGTGTCACGACGCCACACGACGCGCCGGCGGTCATAGCTAGAACCGGTTTGCCATACGAACGCCGGCGTTCGAAGCCAACTGAATAGATGTCCACGAGAGGCCAGCACTAAGCATGCAGAAAACGTCGTACGACGCCAGGAAAATTTAACCTTGGGTAATACTACATTGTTTACGTCTACCGGCGGTCGTATGGCGCTGTACGGGAATTTCCATTACGACGGCGCGTGCATCGTATGGTGTTAAACGTGTTAATGATATGAATGTTCAGCTTCAAGGCAGTGTCTTAAACTCAATTAAAACAAAATAATCGTTGCTGCTTTCATAGCCAAACTGCTACTATACAAAAGGAATATTGGCAGACATGAATTTAATAACTTCCACAATTTATCAGCAGTAACAATCAATAATGATGACTTGCTCATTTACTATCAGCACTTGGAAAGCCTCCACGATGATTTTAAGGAATAATTCCAGGACACTTTAAACATGGACATACCAGACTGAGTGTTGGATCCTTTTTCAAATGTCAACACATCAGGATCATCCCAGTTAAAACAACAACTTATAGAAGTGACAACAAATGAAGAACTAAAAATTAAATTCAAAATTGGATACCAAGAATTTTGGCTGCAGAAGCAAATCTCCCAACTGTAACCTGGATTATGGTCAGTTGTTCAATGATTTCTGCTAGCATTCCCATCATTGTATTTGTATGAACATGGATTTAGTGCTGTAGCAATGTTGCTAACTAAAAACAGAAACTGGCTGCAAGTTACTGAATGCGATGACTTACGGCTGTTTTTAAGTAAATTTGAGCCCAATATTAACAAACTCATCGAAATGCATCAGATTCATCCTTCACATTAGACAAGTTTTAAATTCAAAGCTCTATTTTAATGTTAATAAAAATACTTCTAAATATGATTAAGTATGAGTTTTATTTTCTCTCATTGAAACATTCTTTGATCTCAGAAATAGGATATGGATCACACCCTATCTATCCTATCCATATAATAATGCATGTTTAAACATTATATTTGCAACAACTGTTTTTAAGATATGCAACAGATGGTAATGTAAAAAGGTAAGTTAAAAAATATAGGGGCACTAGATTTTTTTTAATCTCAAAGTGGGCGGTGGTCGAAATAAGTTTGAGAACCTGTGTATTAGACGAGGGCATTATCTTACCAGGAGGAAAACATGTGAATAAAGATGTTTTACTGAAAATATTATCCCTGGATAATGGGGAAATAAAGCTATGTCCAAAACTGACATGTGGATGTGCATGGAAGAGAACATGAAAGAGTTCATCTTGCTTACCAATTATTTTCTAATCATGTTGCTCAAGCAATATCTTTCCTTCTACCTAATGACCAGGAAATTTCTGATTTTGTTAAACTTGTAAATGATACTTTTGACATCCTCACAATTCAAGAGTCCCTAAAATTGATGATTGTCAAATTGCTAGTGCCTTTGGAATGCATACAGAAATCCAAGAACAAGTACTTTGCAAATTTTATTTTATTTGTAAGAATACGAGGTAGGAAAAATAACACATTTATTACCATTTCAGAAAGGCTTCCTCATGTCCATTCATTCGCTCCTCTGCTCGTAAACACAGACCTTGGTAAGAATTACAATATTAAATACATTTTAACTGCAAAATTTAATCAAGACTGTTTAGAAAATTTTTTTTCTCAGATTCGTGCATTAAAAAGAACATATGACCACCCCTCCCTGTTGAATTTAAGAATCATTTATGTCTTATGATCATGAATAGAAATGTTACTGACATAGACATAAATGATTCTTTTGGAAATAACATTTTTGAAGTACATTTCTTTTTGAAGTAACAGTTTTGCTGTTTATTGGAAACAATATTTTCCAACATTGAAGTAATATAAGAGCTTAATGTAATGTTACTGACATTACATTAAGCTCTTCATGTCCAGTAGCAGTTGACAAAGATGCTGATGAATACCTTTTCATCAGCATCTTTTCTCAAAGTTNCCCGACGAATGGAGATACGTCGGACAGCAGTAACACCTTGGTCTGAAAGGCCAATCTGAATATCTGATTCATCTTCAGACATCAGATCAAACTCAGATATCACACCACGTGAAGAGTTCAAACTTCCATGTGGTGTGACAGTGACTTCAATGTCTCCCAATTTCTTTGCAGCTAGAAGTTTTGCCGACTGTTGAGGTGAGGCAGTTTCTACAAGTAGGTCTCCTGACCTCAGTTTTTGTGTTTTTTTCAGGTGTCCGATCGTTGATTCAAATAACTTCTGAATCAAAAAAGGGGAACATTTTGACAAAGGTTTTTCTCCAGTAGCATGCACTATTAAGTAGGATGGCTGACTGGCAGTGTTTTCTGGCTTGTCTTTATTTTTTGAAGGTTTAGGATCCATGATTAAATAATAATATTTCAGCTCCTAGTGACCCCACCCACCATGGGACCCAACAAGGGGATGCTGTCACATGGGAGAGTCCCATAGACCATCACACCAGGGTTTCCCAGGAGCTATACCCTCACAATGCAGTAAAGAAGAGCACATCTTGTCTGACGTGTCTGCCCGGTCTGCATCGATCGGTTGACTCCAAGCCGAGGTCTATAATGACTCAACGACCAGCCGATTGACTCAAATGGAGTCTGATTTGAGCCTCCCGTTTATCCGAAGCAGGGGCCAAAGCAGTGTGTTGGGGACGATGTGTTGGCCCTCAACTACCAGGATCCCCCTTTCCGGCATACGGGACACCACGCATGGCAAACACGTGGGTGGGCGTTCAGATCCCAGGGATGGTAAAGAAGAGTTTCTAAACCATCTCTGGTTTAGAAACTCTTCTAAACCATTGGAGTCAACTTGTGGCATTAGTTTATCGCCATGGAAAACAATACAACACATCCGAGCTTCAAGTTGCATTGTATAATGCCTGGAACAAAATTAAACTAAATGACATTCAAAACCTGCTTGATTCAATGCCTAAATGAGTTGTGGAGGTAATTGAAAACAAGGAAGGGTCCACAAAGTATTAAAAACCTACTAAATTACCCTTGATTTTGTAAATTGTTTACAACAAAAAATTGTAACAATTCAAATTTTTGATTGTTTATTAAAATGATACAATACAAAGACTTGTTTATTTCATTATACATTCTTAAGACTAATTAAAATCATCTCATATAGCAACAATTGACTGTGGATGAAAAGAAATTAAAACATCGAAAAATTTCACTTGTATTAAAGTACTTCAATATAATAGCCTTGATGTTAAAAGTTTTACGTAGTGAAAT